>NC_141537.1:103422474-103576363 GCF_021556685.1 Rattus norvegicus | reverse complement strand
TATTCCATTGTGTAGATGTACAACATTTTCTGTATCCATTCCTCTGTTGAAGGGCATCTGGGTTCTTTCCAGCTTCTGGCTATTATAAATAAGGCTGCTATGAACATAGTGGAGCACCTGTCTTTTTTATACATTGGGGCATCTTTTGGGTATATGCCCAAGAGAGGTATAGCTGGATCCTCAGGGAGTTCAATGTCCAATTTTCTGAGGAACCTCCAGACTGATTTCCAGAATGGTTGTACCAGTCTGCAATCCCACCAACAATGGAGGAGTGTTCCTCTTTCTCTACATCCTCACCAGCATTTGCTGTCACCTGAGTTTTTGATCTTAGCCATTCTCACTGGTGAGAGGTGAAATCTCAGGGTTGTTTTGATTTGCATTTCCCTTATGACTAAAGATGTTGAACATTTCTTTAGGTGTTTCTCAGCCATTCGGCATTCCTCAGCTGTGAATTCTTTGTTTAGTTCTGAACCCCAGTTTTTAATAGGGTTATTTGTCTCCCTGTGGTCTAACTTCTTGAGTTCTTTGTATATTTTGGGTATAAGGCCTCTATCTGTTGTAGGATTGGTAAAGATCTTTTCCCAATCTGTTGGTTGCTGTTTTGTCCTAACCACAGTGTCCTTTGCCTTACAGAAGCTTTGCAGTTTTGTGAGATCCCATTTGTCGATTCTGGATCTTAGAGCACAAGCCATTGGTGTTTTTTTCAGGAAATTTTTTCCAGTGCCCATGTTTTTGAGATGCTGCCCTAGTTTTTCTTCTATTAGTTTGAGTGTATCTGGTTTGATGTGGAGGTCCTTGATACACTTGGACTTAAGCTTTGTACAGGGTGATAAGCATGGATCGATTTGCATTCTTCTACATGTTAACCTCCAGTTGAACCAGCACCATTTACTGAAAATGCTATCTTTTTTCCATTGAATGGTTTTGGCTCCTTTGTCAAAAATCAGGTGCCCATAGGTGTGTGGGTTCATTTCTGGGTCTTCAATTCTGATCCATTGGTCTATTTGTCTGTCTCTGTACCAATACCATGCAGTTTTTATCACTATTGCTCTGTAATATTGCTTGAGTTCAGATATAGTGATTCCCCCTGAAGTCCTTTTATTGTTGAGGATAGTTTTAGCTATCCTGGGCTTTTTGCAAATTGAATTTGCAAATTGTTCTGTCTAACACTTTGAAGAATTGGATTGGTATTTTGATGGGGATTGCATTGAATCTGTAGATCGCTTTTGGTAAAATGGCCATTTTTACTATATTGATCCTGCCAATCCATGAGCATGAGAGATCTTTACATCTTCTGAGGTCTTCTTCAATTTCTTTCTTCAGAGTCTTGAAGTTCTTATCGTACAGATCTTTTACTTGCTTGGTTAAAGTCACACCGAGGTACTTTACATAGTTTGGGTCTATTATGAAGGGTGTCATGTCCCTAATTTCTTTCTCGGCTTGTTTCTCTTTTGTGTAGAGGAAGGCTACCGATTTATTTGAGTTAATTTTATACCCAGCCACTTTGCTGAAGTTGTTTATCAGCTTTGGTAGTTCTCTGGTGGAACTTTTGGGATCACTTAAATATACTATCATATCATCTGCAAATAGTGATATTTTGACTTCTTCTTTACCAATCTGTATCCCCTTGATTTCCTTTTGTTGTCTGATTGCTCTGGCTAGAACTTCAAGAACTATATTGAATAAGTAGGGAGAGAGTGGGCAGCCTTGTCTAGTCCCTGATTTTAGTGGGATTGCTTCAAGTTTCTCTCCATTTAGTTTAATGTTAGCAACTGGTTTGCTGTATATGGCTTTTACTATGTTTAGGTATGGGCCTTTAATTCCTATTCTTTCCAGGACTTTTATCATGAAGGGGTGTTGAATTTTGTCAAATGCTTTCTCAGCATCTAATGAAATGATTATGTGGTTTTGTTCTTTCAGTTTGTTTATATAATGGATCACGTTGATAGTTTTCCGTATATTAAACCATCCCTGCATGCCTGGGATGAAGGCTACTTGATCATGGTGGATTATTATTTTGATATGCTCTTGGATTTGGTTTGCCAGAATTTTATTGAGTAATTTTGTGTCAATATTCACAAGGGAAATTGGTCTGAAGTTCTCTTTCTTTGTTGGGTCTTTGTGTGGTTTAGGTATAAGAGTAATTATGGCTTCATAGAAGGAATTCGGTAGTGCTCCATCTGTTTCAATTTTGTGGAATAGTTTTGATAGTATTGGTATGAGGTCTTCTGTGAAGGTCTGATAGAATTCTACACTAAACTCATCTGGACCTGGGCTCTTTTTGGTTGGGAGACCTTTAATGACTGCTTCTATTTCCTTAGGAGTTATGGGGTTGTTTAACTGGTTTATCTGTTCCTGATTTAACTTCGGTACCTGGTATCTGTCTAGGAAATTGTCCATTTCCTGCAGATTTTCAAGTTTTGTTGAATATAGGCTTTTGTAGTAAGACCTGATGATTTTTTGAATTTCCTCTGAATCTGTAGTTATGTCTCCCTTTTCATTTCTGATTTTGTTAATTTGGAAACACTCTCTGTGTCCTCTTGTTAGTCTGGCTAAGTCTTTATCTATCTTGTTGATTTTCACAAAGAACCAACTTTTGGTTCTGTTGACTCTTTGTATGGTCCTTTTTGTTTCTACTTGGCTGATTTCAGCTCTGAGTTTGATTATTTCCTGTCTTCTATTCCTCCTGGGTGTATTTGCTTCTTTTTGTTCTAGAGCTTTTAGGTGTGCTGTCAATCTGCTGACATATGCTCTCTCCTGTTTCTTTCTGCAGACACTCAGCGCTATGAGTTTTCCTCTTAGCACAGCTTTCATTGTGTCCCATAAGATTGGGTATGTTGTACCTTCATTTTCATTAAATTCTAAAAAGTCTTTAATTTCTTTCTTTATTTCTTCCTTGACCAGGTTATCATTGAGTAGAGCATTGTTCAATTTCCACGTATATGTGGGCATTCTTCCCTTATTGTTATTGAAGACCAGTTTTAGGATGTGGTGGTCTGATAGCACGCATCGTATTATTTCTATCTTTCTGTACCTGTTGAGGTCTGTTTTTTGACCAATTAGAAGGTCAATTTTGGAGAAAGTACCATGAGGAGCTGAGAAGAAGGTATATCCTTTTGCTTTAGGATAGAATGTTCTATAAATATCTGGTAAGTCCATTTGGTTCATGACGTCTCTTTGTCTGTCTACATCTCTTTTTATTTCTGTTTCCATGATCTGTCCATTGATGAGAGTGGGGTGTTGAAACCTCCTACTATTATTGTGTTAGGTGCAATGTGTATTTTGAGCTTTAGTAAGGTTTTTTACATATGTAGGTTCCCTTGTATTTGGGGCATAGATATTTAGGATTGAGAGTTCATCTTGTTGGATTTTTCCTTTGTTGAATATGAAGTGTCCTTCCTTATCTTTTTTGATGACTTTTAGTTGAAAATTGATTTTATTTGATATTAGAATGGCTACTCCAGCTTGTTTCTTCTGACCATTTGCTTGGAAAATTGATTCCCAGCCTTTCACTCTGAGGTAGTGTCTGTCTTTGTCTCTGAGGTGTGTTTCCTGTACGCAGCAGAATGCATGATCCTCATTGCGTATCCAGTCTTTAATCTATGTCTTTTTATTTGGGAGTTGAGACCATTGATGTTGAGAGATATTAAGGAATAGTGATTATTGCTTCCTGTTATATTCGTATTTGGATGTGAGGTTATGTTTGTGTGCTTTTCTTCTCATTGTTTTGTTGCCAAGACGATTAGTTTCTTGCTTTTTCTAGGGTGTAGCTTGCCTCCTTATGTTGGGCTTTACCATTTATTATCCTTTGTAGTTCTGGATTTGTAGAAAGTTATTGTGTAAATTTGGTTTTGTCATGGAATATCTTGGTTTCTCCATCTATGTTAATTGAGAGTTTTGCAGGATACAGTAACCTGGGCTGGCATTTGTGTCCTCTTAGGGTCTGTATGACATCTGTCCAGGATCTTCTGGCTTCCATATTCTCTGGGAAAAAGTCTGGTGTGATTCTGATAGGTCTGCCTTTATATGTTACTTGACCTTTTTCCCTTACTGCTTTTAATATCGTTCTTTATTTTGTGCATTTGGTGTTTTGACTATTATGTGTCAGGAGGTGTTTCTTTTCTGGTCCAATCTATTTGGAGTTCTGTAGGCTTCTTGTATGCCTATGGGTATCTCCTTTTTTTGGTCAGGGAAGTTTTCTTTTATGATTTTGTTGAAGATATTTACTGGTTCTTTGAGCTGGGAGTCTTCACTCTCTTCTATACCTATCATCCTTAGATTTGATGTTCTCATTGAGTCCTGGATTTCCTGTATGTTTTGGACCATTAGCTTTTTCCGCTTTACATTATCTTTGACGGTTGAGTCGAAGATTTCTATGGAATCTTCTGCCCTGAGATTCTCTCTTCTATCTCTTGTATTCTGTTGGTGATGCTTGTATCTACGGCTCCTTGTCTCTTCCTTTGGTTTTCTATATCCAGGGTTGTTTCCATGTGTTCTTTCTTGATTGCTTCTATTTCCGTTTTTAATTCCTTCCATTGTTTGGTTGTGTTTTCCTGGAATTCTTTCAGGGATTTTTGTGATTCTTCTCTGTAGGCTTCTACTTGTTTATTTATGTTTTCCTGTGTTTCTCTAAGTGAGTTCTTCATGTCTTTCTTGAAGTCCTCCAGCATCATGATCAAATATGATTTTGAAACTAGATCTTGCTTTTCTGGTGTGTTTGGATATTCCGTGTTTGCTTTGGTGGGAGAATTGGGCTCTGATGATGCCATGTAGTCTTGCTTTCTGTTGCTTGGGTTCCTGCGCTTGCCTCTCACCATCAGATTATCTCTAGTGTTACTTTGTTCTGCTACTTCTGACAGTGGCTAGACTGTCCTATAAGCCTGTGTGTCTGGAGTGCTGTAGACCTTTTTTCCTGTTTTCTTTCAGCCAGTTATGGGGACAGAGTATTCTGCTTTCGGGCGTGTAGTTTTTCCTATCTACAGGTCTTCAGCTGTTCCTGTGGGCCTGTGTCTTGAGTTCACCAGGCAGGTCACTTGCAGCAGAAAAATTGGTCTTACCTGCGGTCCTGAGGCTCAAGTTTGCTCGTGGGGTGTTGCTTATGAGCTCTCCATGGCGGCAGCAACCAGGAAGATCTGTGCCGCCCTTTCCGGTAGCTTCCGTGCACCAGGGTTCCAGATGGCGTTTGGTGTTTTCCTCTGGAGTCAGAGATGTGGGCCGAGTGTAGACTCTTCTTGTTTCCCAGGCGTGTCTGCCTCTCTGAGTGTTTAGCTCTCCCTCCCACGGGATTTGGGTGCAGAGAACTGTTTCATATGATTTTTTTTTTAATCAAGAGAGTTGAGTTTCTTTTTCTCTCTTAGAATAATTTACAGTGTCTGATATTTGTTGTGAGAAATACTTTGTTGTTCAATAAAAACAACATGCTAACTAATCTCAACCATGCATTAATTAAAAATTAGTTGACACTTTATTTTTTCCTTGCAATTTGTTTTGGAGACAAAGTATCATGACCTGCCTATTCCGCAAGTAGATTTTGATCTCACAACATTTCACCTACCTCTTTCTTAGCACTGAGATCAATGGTATGGGCCACCACACCCAGCTTTGAGCACCATTTTTGAAACACAGTGATAAAACAGGGCCAGAGTCCTTCAGGTTATAAATAGTTGTTTGAGAACTTCAAATATTTTACATCAATCTGCTTATAAATAGGTCCTTCGTAGCTTGCTCGCTGTGTCTACGTCTATAGTATGAACACAGGTGTGTCAGATGCATCCAAGGAAAATCATTAACTTGCATGTTGTGCTAAGTGTGTTGTTTCTTCACTGTGACAAGGCATCTTATGAAACAAAGAGAGGACCATTCATTTTATCTCATAATTTAAGTCCATGTTTATTTGGTTTTATTGTTCTGGGTTAAAGGTGAGGTTGAATATCATGGAGGAAGTAGATGGCAGGAGAGTGGTGTACACCTCATCATAATAGGAAACCAGAGAGAGAGAGAGAGAAGGGGCAAAGGATAAGCCATGTTTTCTTTCTTTCTCTCTTTCTCTCTTTCTTTCTTTTTTTCCTTCCTTCCTTCCTTCCTTCCTTCCTTCCTTCCTTCTTTCTTTCTTTCGTTACTTTCTTCTTCCTTCCTTCCTTCTCTCTCTCTCATTTTTCTTTCTTCTTTCCTTCCCTCCCTCCCTCTGTCCCTCCTTCCTTCCTTCTTTAAAAATAATTCTTCCCTCTTACATCATATGCCAACCACAGTTACCCCTCTTGACACTTCTTCTAGGCCCCACTCCCAACTTCCGTGCTCCTCTGTTTTATGGAAACAAACAACCAGACAAACAAACAAACAAACAAACAAACAAACAAACAAATGAACAGGCCTCCTAGGAAT
Source organism: Rattus norvegicus (assembly GCF_021556685.1). NCBI lineage: Eukaryota > Metazoa > Chordata > Mammalia > Rodentia > Muridae > Rattus > Rattus norvegicus. The sequence continues at coordinate 103,569,982 of NC_141537.1, read as the reverse complement.
ATCAACTGAACATGGGACCACAATTACAATAAAGTTAGGCACCAACCCTCATGCCAAGCTGTATGAAGCAACCCCGAGGGAGTAAAAGGGTCCCAAGAGTGAAAGACAATCCTCAACTTCCCTGTAAGGATTCAGACAAGAACACCCAGATATGCAGTACAACCAATTTAAGCTTACCTTGACTAACTTACAAACAAATGAGACTCAGATTATTATGGTTATTTTATTTGGCTTTGACAATCATTGGGGCTAACCCCTAATATACTCTTTTTGTGGCATGATGCACTACCTCCCCACAGATGTACCCCAAATACTTGCTGTTTTCTCGTCATGTGCTCTTGGTACTTATCTTCTCATAGTATCCTCTCCTCTTACCTCCTCATTCTTCCTCTTTCCTATTTTTCTACACCTAACCAGGCAACTCAGAATCTGTCAACCTGTAATCTCTGGTGTAGTCATTTTATTTAACCAACAGTTTTATATTAAGGCAAAGGTTTGCACAACAAAGGCTTGTAAATAGAAAAATTTACTCATAGGCTTAGACCTTTGCGTCCAAAATTTAGCACTAAAATTCATAGCAATAGACAAAACCTCAACAATTCCCTCATTTGTCTAAATTAAAAGGCTCTTTTTCTTATAATAATAAACAATATACAGTAGGAACAATTATTAAAATTTTTTTTATTAACTTGGGTATTTCTTATATACATTTCGAGTGTTATTCCCTTTCCCGGTTTCCGGGCAAAAATCCCCTCCCCCTCCCCCCTCCCCTTCCTTTTGGGTATTCCCCTCCCAACCCTCCCCCCATTGCCGCCCTCCCCCCACCAGTCTAGTTCACTGGGGGTTCAGTCTTAGCAGGACCCAGGGCTTCCCCTTCCACTGGTGCTCTTACTAGGATATTCATTGCTACCTATGCGGTCAGAGTCCAGGGTCAGTCCATGTATAGTCTTTAGGTAGTGGCTTAGTCCCTGGAAGCTCTGGTTGCTTGGCATTGTTGTACATATGGGGTCTTGAGCCCCTTCAAGCTCTTCCAGTTCTTTCTCTGATTCCATCAACGGGGGTCCTATTCTCAGTTCAGTGGTTTGCTGCTGGTATTCGCCTCTGTATTTGCTGTATTCTGGCTGTGTCTCTCAGGAGCGATCTACATCCGGCTCCTGTCGGTCTGCACTTCTTTGCTTCATCCATCTTGTCTAATTGGGTGGCTGTATATGTATGGGCCACATGTGGGGCAGGCTCTGAATGGGTGTTCCTTCAGTCTCTGTTTTAATCTTTGCCTCTCTCTTCCCTGCCAACGGTATTCTTGCTCCCCTTTTAAAGAAGGAGTGAAGCATTCACATTTTGACCATCCGTCTTGAGTTTCATTTGTTCTAGGCATCTAGGGTAATTCAAGCATTTGGGCTAATAGCCACTTATCAATGAGTGCACACCATGTATGTCTTTCTGTGATTGGGTTAGCTCACTCAGGATGATGTTTTCCAGTTCCAACCATTTGCCTACGAATTTCATAAAGTCATTGTTTTTGATAGCTGAGTAATATTCCATTGTGTAGATGTACCACATTTTCTGTATCCATTCCTCTGTTGAAGGGCATCTGGATTCTTTCCAACTTCTGGCTATTATAAATAAGGCTGCAATGAACATAGTGGAGCACGTGTCTTTTTTATATGTTGGGGCATCTTTTGGGTATATGCCCAAGAGAGGTATAGCTGGATCCTCAGGCAGTTCAATGTCCAATTTTCTGAGGATCCTGCAGACTGATTTCCAGAATGGTTGTACCAGTCTGCAATCCCACAAACAATGGAGGAGTGTTCCTCTTTCTCCGCATCCTCGCCAGCATCTGCTGTAAGCTGAGTTTTTGACCTTAGCCATTCTGACTGGTGTGAGGTGAAATCTCAGGGTTGTTTTGATTTGCATTTCCCTTATGACTAAAGATGTTGAACATTTCTTTAGGTGTTTCTCAGCCATTCGGCATTCCTCAGCTGTGAATTCTTTGTTTAGCTCTGAACCCCATTTTTTAATAGGGTTATTTGTCTCCCTGCGGTCTAACTTCTTGAGTTCTTTGTATATTTTGGGTATAAGGCCTCTATCTGTTGTAGGATTGGTAAAGATCTTTTCCCAATCTGTTGGTTGCCGTTTTGTCCTAACCACAGTGTCCTTTGCCTTACAGAAGCTTTGCAGTTTTATGAGATCCCATTTGTTGATTCTTGATCTTAGAGCATAAGCCATTGGTGTTTTGTTCAGGAAATTTTTTCCAGTGCCCATGTGTTCTAGATGCTGCCCTAGTTTTTCTTCTATTAGTTTGAGTGTGTCTGGTTTGATGTGGAGGTCCTTGATCCACTTGGACTTAAGCTTTGTACAGGGTGATAAGCATGGATCGATCTGCATTCTTCTACATGTTGACCTCCAGTTGAACCAGCACCATTTGCTGAAAATGCTATCTTTTTTCCATTGAATGGTTTTGGCTCCTTTGTCAATAATCAAGTGACCATAGGTGTGTGGGTTCATTTCTGGGTCTTCAATTCTATTCCATTGGTCTATCTGTCTCTGTACCAATACCATGCAGTTTTTATCACTATTGCTCTGTAATAGTGCTTGAGTTCAGGGATAGTGATTCCCCCTGAAGTCCTTTTATTTTTGAGGATAGTTTTAGCTATCCTGGGATTTTTGTTATTCCAGATGAATTTGCAAATTGTTCTGTCTAACTCTTTGAAGAATTGGATTGGTATTTTGATGGGGATTGCATTGAATCTGTAGATCGCTTTTGGTAAAATGGCCATTTTTACTATATTGATCCTGCCAATCCATGAGCATGGGAGATCTTTCCATCTTCTAACGTCTTCTTCAATTTCTTTCTTCAGTGTCTTGAAGTTCTTATTGTACAGATCTTTTACTTGCTTGGTTAAAGTCACACCGAGGTACTTTATATTATTTGGGTCTATTATGAAGGGTGTCATGTCCCTAATTTCTTTCTCGGCTTGTTTCTCTTTTGTGTAGAGGAAGGCTACTGATTTATTTGAGTTAATTTTATACCCAGCCACTTTGCTGAAGTTGTTTATCAGCTTTAGTAGTTCTCTGGTGGAACTTTTGGGATCACTTAAATATACTATCATATCATCTGCAAATAGTGATATTTTGACTTCTTCTTTTCCGATCTGTATCCCCTTGACCTCCTTTTGTTGTCTGATTGCTCTGGCTAGAACTTCAAGAACTATATTGAATAAGTAGGGAGAGAGTGGGCAGCCTTGTCTAGTCCCTGATTTTAGTGGGATTGCTTCAAGTTTCTCTCCATTTAGTTTAATGTTAGCAACTGGTTTGCTGTATATGGCTTTTACTATGTTTAGGTATGGGCCTTTAATTCCTATTCTTTCCAGGACTTTTATCATGAAGGGATGTTGAAAATTGTCAAATGCTTTCTCAGCGTCTAATGAAATGATCATGTGGTTTTGTTCTTTCAGTTTGTTTATATAATGGATCACGTTAATGATTTTCTGTATGTTAAACCATCCCTGCATGCCTGGGATGAAGCCTACTTGATCATGGTGGATGATTGTTTTGATGTGCTCTTGGATTCGGTTTGCCAGAATTTTATTGAGTATTTTTGCGTCGATATTCATAAGGGAAATTGGTCTGAAGTTCTCTTTCTTTGTTGGGTCTTTGTGTGGTTTAGGTATAAGAGTAATTGTGGCTTCGTAGAAGGAATTCGGTAGTGCTCCATCTGTTTCAATTTTGTGGAATAGTTTGGATAATATTGGTATGAGGTCTTCTATGAAGGTCTGATAGAATTCTGCACTAAACCCGTCTGGACCTGGGCTCTTTTTGGTTGGGAGACCTTTAATGACTGCTTCTATTTCCTTAGGAGTTATGGGGTTGTTTAACTGGTTCATCTGTTCCTGATTTAACTTCGGTACCTGGTATCTGTCTAGGAAATTGTCCATTTCCTGCAGATTTTCAAGTTTTGTTGAATATAGGCTTTTGTAGTAAGACCTGATGAGTTTTTGAATTTCCTCTGAATCTATAGTTATGTCTCCCTTTTCATTTCTGATTTTATTAATTTGGACACACTCTCTGTGTCCTCTTGTTAGTCTGGCTAAGGGTTTATCTATCTTGTTGATTTTCTCAAAGAACCAACTTTTGGTTCTGTTGATTCTTTCTATGGTCCTTTTTGTTTCTACTTGGTTGATTTCAGCTCTGAGTTTGATTATTTCCTGCCTTCTACTCCTCCTGGGTGTATTTGCTTCTTTTTGTTCATGCATTTGCAATGGTGAAAAATTAGCAAATGGTGAAGAGGAGCTGGTTATGGTGTCATGTAATCATGCAGTAAGGGGAAGGGGTAGGTAAATGGCAAATTCAGGATCACTGGAAACTAGAGAGTGATTTTCTGGTCAGCTTGGGATATAGAGAGAGAATCTGTACTTCTCCCTCAGAAGAAGACAGTAAAAAGTGAAAGAAGGCAAGAAGAGAAAGTGACTCCATTGTGGAAGATACTGTAGAGAAAGATGTGAGCATTTGATGTGGAGAAAAGAGCAGCTAATGAGTAAGACCATGGATGAGCATTCATGACGGACAGAGATGGGATCTGAAACTAAGCAGTAAATCAGCTGAAGGAGGCTTCCCTGTGTGATCCGGTATAGAGGGATTATGGAAACCTCTAGCAAATAAAAGTGGAAATGTGACATAAAGGTGAGAATGTCAACTTATGTCTGCAAGGCAACAAGAAGGACTTTAATAAAGAAACAAATTGAAAAGTTACAAAGCATCCATAAGACAAACACATATCATTTTCTTCACTGCTTCTCCCTTTTGGGCAACAAGACTTATAAAATTGCATAGATGAGTTGGCTGGGGAAAGACTCAGCTCAGAGACTGAGGCTCAGTGACCTGCTAGACAGATTTTTGCTTAGCTCTGGAGCACTGTGGGAGGAAGCTCCCTACTCTGCTGACAGTAATAGGTTGCAATATCATCAGCCTGCACAGGATTGATGGTGAGGGTAAAGTCTGTCTGAGACCCACTGCCACTGAATCTGGCAAGTACAACAGATGCTAGGTTGGATGCACCATAGATGAGGAGTTTGGATGGCTGTTTTGGTTTTTGTTAATTCCAGTTTATACACTTAAAAGTAAACATAGTGACACTCTAGCTGGCTCTGCATGAAATGCTGACTCTCTACCCTAGAGACAAACCAAAAATGCTGGAGACTGAGTCAGCGCAATATCCCCAGTCTAACCTGAAATGATAAACATGACTTTTGTTAGCGACATACTGAGAGCACCACCCTCACCTCACCCTGCAGTGTAAAAGCATCATATATGTGGAATCTGTAACAACAGTTATGAGCTACACTCTGGGAAGCCATAGAAATAACAGAGAAACTTGATACCACTTAAATGCCATAATTCAATGATCAGAACACAATGATTTCCACAGTAGTTGCTCTGAACATGGGACTCTCTCACCTGGTATCCAGAGCAGTAATAAAAGCAGCATAAAGCATGCTGATCCCATCTCTGAGAGCTATACTAGAGGCTGCATTGGACACTGGCATGATATCTCTACTTTAAACATAGTCTGAGGACGCTGCACTCTGGGTAATGTCTCAATATGCAATTCAGCTCAGAAAAACTGGGCTACAGTTCATAGGGACACCTGCTCTCAGGTCACCCTATGGCAATTAGATTTTGCAAAGAATTCCCTAGGGTATTACTACTATATCCCAAGGGATTTTTGTGGCTGGCCCTGTGAAATCATCACGTTCTGTCATTTGGAGGTTCCATGTGGGGAGTACATGGTCACTGCTCTGCTGTAAATAAAATGCAGGAGCACTGTGATCTTTCTGAATTACACTTTTTAAAAAATGACTTTATTTATATTTTATAGTATGTTTAGTTTGTATCTAAGTCTGAGCCCCACACATGTGCCTGTTACCCTTAGATTCCAAAACGAGGCATTTGATCTGCTGGAACGAGGCTTACAGAAGGTTCTCACTTGCCATATGGATGCTAGAATCTGAACCCATGTTCTCTCTAAGAGTAGGAAGGGCTCATAACCACTGAGAGATCTCTACAGCCCATCAAAACACTGTAGGGCTGCAGAGAGGGCTCAGCGGTTAAGAGCACTGACTGTTCTTCCAGAGGTCCTGAATTCAATTGCCAGCAACCACATGGTGGCCCACAACCATCTGTAATGGGATCTGATGCCCTCTTCTGGTGTGTCTGAAGACACCTATAGTGTACTCATATACATAAGACAAATAAATAACTCAAAAACAGCAATGTATTCTGCATTGTAATACTTCATAAAAGGGAAGGCAATCAGGTTTGCTAACAGAGAAAAAAGGATGTGTCAGATTAGATTAGGGATCGAAGGTTACTCTACAAAGAAGCTTTAATCTAAACATCATCAGGATTAAAAAGGACTGTGAGCTGTGGATGAAGAAGAAATCTAGAAACCTAAACGTAGAATGATTGAGGTTAAGGAAGCTCTCTCCATCGTCTCATCCCAATCCAAGGGTGAACCCACCTAATACCTTCAAAACCCAGGAAGGAATCCTTTCTTTTTTGATGATATTTTATTTATTTACATTTCAAAGTTTATCCCCCTTCCCAGCTTCCCCTACAGAATAGGGATCCTTTTCACCCTCCCTCTGCTTCTATGAGGGTGCTCCTCCACCCACCCACCAACTCCTCTCTCCTCTCCCTGGAATTCCCATACACTGGGACATTGCGCATTCACAGCACCAAGGGCCTCTCCTCCCATCCTCTGGTACATATGCAGCTGTATTCCTGGGCCACTCCACGTGTACTCTTTGGTTGGTAGTTTAGTCCCTGGGAGTTGTGAGGGGGACTGTTTGTTTGGTATTGTTCCTTCTATGAGGTTGCAAACCCCTTAAGCTCTTTTTTTAAAAAAGATTTATTTATTTTGCATATGTAAGCACACAGTCACTGTGTTCAGACACACCAGAAGAGGGCATGACAGATGGCTGTGAGCCACCATGTGGGTGTTAGGAATTGAACTTAGAACCTCTGGAAGAGCAGCTTTTAACTGCTGAGCCATCTCTGCAGGCCTCCGAGGAAGAAATCTTGACCCTGCAACCAGTAGTACTAGGTCAGAATCTGTGATTCCAGTGAATTATCATTCAGCTTTTTGGTTCCAACTTGTGGACAGAGAGGTAGATATCCTGGCAATGTTCCTACTATGAAACACAGGTCAGATAATGTAGGCATTGTGCCCCAGGAAGCAAAAAGCCATTTGAATATAGGAGAATGCAGACCATTTTCCATCACCTTTTTTTATGAGTGGTGATATATATTGTACTTAATACTTCTCTTAGGAGGCCATATGTCTCTGTTTTTCAGGTTCCAGTCAGAATGAGTCAAAATATCAGAAAATTGTAAGCATTTCTCCTTCTGGGGCACAGTGAGTTGCAATGTCTTATCAGATCATAGAATTACAAATTTATGAGGACTTAATGTCTCACTGAAAAGAGAAGAAGGTGTCCTTGACATTCTGTCTTTCCAACTGTGTCTGTGATGTTCTCTGAATTTTGAAGTCCTGTGTGCATGGAGGTCAGACATTCTGATTGGAGTAAAATGGAATCTAAAGTAATTTTGTATTTCAGTGACAGCAAGAGCACAACGTGTGGTGTTCTGTATAAATACCCTACCTGTAAATGTGAAAATAACACAAATGGTCTAAGAATACAGAAATAGTGCAGCTCCTGGGTGAGGAAAGACATCAGTATCATACTCAGCATTGAGCTCTTCTTGACACAACACTGACCTGTCATCAAGACTTGGCAACAGCTGTACTAGTGACAGGATGGTTATGGTAGTAAACATTCAATTTATGACTGGGACTGCTGACTGAGCCACAGAAGAATATTTGCATTCATTGGTATAAATATGATCAAAATCACATCCATTCAGAACCTGTGGGCTCTAGGGGAGAACTTAATATTGTTGTTTTGCTAAATGGTCGTGGTGTCAAACTGCATTTCTAAATATCTATGACCATTCCCACAGCTTAGTTCCAAACCTTCTTTCTGTAGTGATTATTGTTTAATAAAGTCTTATTGTTGCCATCAGGAGCCAGCTTTAAGGTCATAGCTTACCTCAGAATCCAGTGATGACAGTGATGTCACCCATAGGCCACAGGGACTATAGACTCTGTTGCCATGACAATCGTTATACATAGGCAGCAACCAGCCTTACTTGCACAGGATTACATCACAGCTCAAATAAAAGGCAGATCACTCCTGAACTCTCTTTTCACATTGTCTTCATTGCCCCCTTTTGTCCTTTTCCCCACAAATAAACCTCTCCCCTGGAATTGTACTGGCCTTGTTTGATCTGTCCAAATGAGCTGTGATTCTAACAAAACATTAGTGCCAAAACCTGGGAATTGCTAAATCCTTAGTCTCAGATGCTTCCCCTCAGCCTCATGCCACCTGGGGCCCTTCCACTGCCCCAGCCACTGATGCCACCTTGTGAATTTCTGATGCTGTAACTGCAGATCACTGCTACATGAAGCTTCAGGACTCACAGACTTCCATCATGTGAGCTGCTGCTGCTGTTGCTGCTGCTGCAGATCCTACAGACTTCTACCATGTGAGCTGCTGTGCTGCAGTCCACCACATGGGCTATATTCTCCTATGTGGGTTAAGTGCCTTTGGTCAAGTCTCAGTCAGACTGGCCCGGACAGGTCAACCAGCTCTACAGTTCCACTTTTCCTGTTTCCAGACTTACAAAATTCTCACACAAACAACAGTGGATTAAGGTTTTTTGTTCTGTTAGCAGGGAGTACCCAGATTTCCCAGAAAATGCCTGGCCAGCCTTTATGGGCCAAGGAGTTGCTATTTCCTGGCAGTCCATCTGACCAGCCTCCTAGCTGATGTACAAGATAGGACTTCAACTCTTGGGTGATTTGCCTCTCAAAAGCAGTTTCTGACCTGACCCCCTCAGATGCTTGCAGTCATTCAGAGAAGCCTAAGCTTAGGTAGAAATGCTTTCTGGTGAGTCCGGGAAATGCTCTAGCTTCTAGAGGGTTCATATGATGACCTGGATATCTAGCCTGTCTTGCATTTGTTGTTGAAATTTCTCAGAATGCCAGTATAAATAGTTCAATAATATCCCCGTTACCCAGTGGGCATCTCACTGTCTTCCACCTTGTCTCCAGGTTCCCCACCGGACTGTCTACTGGAAAACCTCAAATCTCTAAGGTTAATGCCCAACTTGAGGGTATCAATGCTAGTACACCTCTGCAATAACATCTGGATCCTGTACCCATTAGACAGTGGCTCTAAATGGACACTTAATGGCATATTAGATCCAATTATTTTATGGGATCTTAATACATACTATGCCCATGGCCTGGTAAAGGAAAAGAGGTCCCCTATACCCAAGCTTTTACCTATCTTTCTCCAACCCCTCTCTGTGTTCTTCTTTTTCCCCAACCCAACTTCTTCCATCCATGAAACCCCCAATCACATGGTGCTACAACCCTTGAACTTGCTAACAAATCACCTCCTTTCTGCCACAGACCTGTTTCCATGCCTCCAAAAACCCAAACTGCCACCTCACTTTCTTCTCATCAGACTAACCCAAAGCCTCCTTGCTCAACTTCTCCATAGCCCTCCCTTCTTCTTTGCCAGCTGCAGGTCACTCCAATCACCCTGCATTGGCACTTACCTTCAGCCCTCCCATCACCTCCTCTAAGGCCAGAGTCAAGCCCCCAAGTCCCTCTCCCCCAGGGACACCTGACCCAACATTGGTTCTTCCTTTAAGGGAAATTGCTGGGGAAGAAGGCCTTGTCAAAGTACATGTTCCCTTCTCAGTGAGTGAACTTTCTCAAATAGAAAGCAGACTTGGATCCCAAACTTCTAACTCCTCTGCCTTTATTAAGGAGTTTCAGTACATTACTCAGTCTTATAGTCTGACTTTCCATGTTGTACATATGATACTTACTAATAATTTACTTCTGGCCCATGTAGGTGAGTTTGGGAGCAGGCAAAAATGCATGCAGACAACTCATCAAACACATGGAGCATATCATTCAGATCTCAGGCTGTACCTGACCAAAATCTTCGATGGAATTATAATTCCCCAGGTGGTAATTTAGCCAGAGATAGATTCATAACCTGCCCCATGGATGGTCTCCATAGGACTGCCTTAAAAACCATTAAATTTTGAAATACTACAAGAGGTCATTCAGGACAAACAAAACCCATCTCAATCTTTAGAACTCCTTACAAAGGCCTTATTAGAATATACTAATCTTGACCCTGAAAACCCAGAAGTTAAACAACTTCTGATGACCCAATTTTTTCCCAGACCTTCCCCAACATAAAAGCAAAACTTAGGCAGCTGGAGAAGGGGGTCCTTAACTCCACAGGCAGCAGTTTTGGTGCTGCCCTTCAAAGCATACCACAAGAGAGGTGAAAGGCCCACAGATAAAAATACCATATGCTGGCAAAAGCTGTGTGACTAGCCCCAGCAGCTGCTCTGGACTCCTGGTCTTCTGAGACTCAGAGACTATTAAGCTCCTGCTACAGATGTGGTGGTCAGCAAGGTCTTGCCCTTACTTACACAAACCAATGGGCCCGTGTCCTATGTACTACCAGGAGGGACACTGGGCTGTCGATTTCCCTCATGTCATGCAGGACAGAAGGACATCACTCCCAGGTAACCCTCCAGCTAATCTAGGCTTGACTATGGATTACAGAAGAGGCCTGAGCTTCCCTGACCTCACCACTGCCATCACTAGCAGGGAACCTCAGGTAGTCATCATAGTATGTGGGCTGCCCATCTCCATCCTCTTGGACACTGGAACCACTTATTTGGTCTTGACAGAGTTTTGGGGACCCACTTCTTCCTCTCATTTTCATATTGTCCAGGTGCGAGAACAACCTTACCTTCCTCAACAGATCCCATCACTTAGTTGTATTCCAGAACCCCTTCGTTGCTAAACAAAATTTGTTGTCAACCAATTACTGTACCCTACCAGGTATATCACCAAAGCTAATTCCCCCCCCCCCTCTCCAGAGCCTCAAGGGATTTAAGACTATCATTTCTGACCTCCTAAGGAAAAAAAAAACTCTTCTTCCCTGCCTCTCCCTACCTTTTTTTTCCACCTGAAGAGGTTTAATGAGAGAAGAAGAGGAGAGGAGAGGAAAGGAGGTTGACAATGGGCACATGAAGAGAACAAAGTAGGGGGCAAGAAGAGAGAAGAACAAAGAGTAAGAGAGAAGTAAGAGGCTCTTCCCTTTTTAACACCCCTCTACTAGTTTTAAGAAACTTAATGGAGCCAAATTCCATGGGGAAGAGAGCTGAACACACAGAAGTGTGGATAATCCTGGAACTGCAGGACAGACTTTCACTTCTGCACACATTTGCCCACATCCCTGGCCCAAGAGGAAACTGCATAGTGCCTCTGGACACAGGAATATAGGAGTAGTCAGTTGCAGGAGCCCACGGTCCAGGTCTGCACACAGTACTGAACTGTACTAGTCAAACAGCTCCTGTATCCAAATGCGGACACTCTTGATAAACCAGAGGAGACGTTCTCTGCCCACAGTCCTGACTCAAGAGGAAAACATCTTGTGCCATCTGTGCCCCCTGTGCACAGGCACCCAGGAGCAGAGGGGGAAGGACCCATCCAGTTGCTGCCCTAGCTGAGAGCTGAAAGCCAGTCTCCAGCAGCACCTACATGCCTGAGAGCAGAACACTCTCTTTCATAACTGGCTGAAAAAAACGAACAAATAGAAAAACAGGTCTACAGGAGTGCTGACACACCGGCCTACAGGAGGGTCATGCCACAGTCAGAAACAGCAAGACAAGCTAACATCAGAGACAACCTGATGCCGAGAGGCAAGCACAGGAACCGAACAACAGAAACCAAGACTACCTGATATCATCAGAGCCCAGTTCTCCCACCAAAGCAAACACCAGATATACAAACACACCAGAAAAAGCAAGATTTAGATTTAAAATCATATGCAGACACTCCTGAGAAACCAGAGGAGACTACTCTCTGTCCACATTCCCTACTCAAGAGGAAAACACCTTGTGCCATCTGTGTTCCCTACATCATCACAAGGTGTTGGAGGACTTTAAGAAGGTCAAAAGTAACTGCCTTAAGGAAATTCAGGACAACACAAGTAAACAACTAGAAGCCTTTAAAGAGGAAACACAAAAATCCCTTAAAGAATTTCAGGAAAACACAACCAAAAAGGAGAAGGAAATGAACAAAACCATCCAGGACTTAAAAATGGAAATAGAAACAATAAAGAAGTCACAAAAGGAGTCAACCCTGAAGATTGAAAACCTAGGGAAGAAATCAGGAGTCATAGATGTGAGCATCACCAACAGAATACAAGAGAGAGAAGAGAGAATTTCAGGAGCAGAAGTTGCCATAGAAAACAATGACACAAATGTCAAAGATAATGTAAAACAGAAAAAGCTCCTAGCCCAAAACATAAAGGAAATCCAGGACACAAGGAGAAGTTCACACCTAAGGATAATAGTTATAGAAGAGAGTGAAGCCTCCCAACTTAAAGGGCCAGTAAATATCTTCAACAAATTATAGAAGAAAACTTTCCTAACCTGAAGAAAGATTTGCTCATAAACGTACAAGAAGCCTGCAGAACTCTAAATAGATTGGACCAGAAAAGAAATTTCTCCCATCATATAATAGTCAAAACACAAAATGCATGAAAAAAATGAAAGAATATTAGAAGCAGTAAGGGGAAAAGTCAAGTAACATGTAAAGGCAGACCTATCACAATTACACCAGACTTCTCACCAGAGACTCTGAAAGTTAGAAGATCATGGACAGATGACATACAGATCCTAAGAAATCACAAATGCAAGCCCAGGCTACTATATCCAGCAAAACTGTCAATTAACATTGTGGGAGAAACCAAGATTTACACATTATCTTTTTACAAATCCTGCTCTAGAAAGGATAATAGATGGAAAGCCCAACACGAGGTGGGAAACTATACCCTAGACAAAGTAAGAAAGTAATCTCCTTGCAACGAAACCAAAAGAAGAGAAACACACAAACATAATACTAACTCTAAATAGGAAAATAACAGGAAGTAATAATCACTATTCCTTAATAGCTCTCAACATCATTGGACTCTATTCCACAATAAAAAGACATAGATTAACAGGATGGTTACATAAAGAGGACCCAGAATTTTGATGCATACAAGAAACACACTTCAGAGACAAGGACAGACACTACCTCAGTGTAAAATGTTGGAAAACCACTTTCCAATAAAATATTTTAAGGAAGCAAGCTGGAGTAGCCATTCTACTATTGATTAAAATCAATGTTTGACCAAAAGTAATCAAAAAAGATAAGGAAGGACACTTCATATTCATCAAAGGAAAAATCCACCAAGATGAAAGCTGAATCCTAAATACACATGCTCCAAGTGCAAGGGCAGCTATATTCATAAAAGAAACCTTACTAAAGCTCAAAACACACATTGCACCTAACATAATCATAGTAGGAGACTTCAATACCTTATTCCCATCAATGGAAATATCATTGGAAATATAAATTAAACAGAGACATAGAGAAACTGACAGAAGTAATGAACCAAGGGCCCGCAGCAGCTCTCTGCTCCCAGACCCTGTGAGAGAGAGACCCAACCGCCTGGTCAGGTGGGCACTCCTGAGGCTGCAGAGTGGAAGAGACCACCAACACTGCTCACCCCTGCCCACATCCCTGGCCCAAGAGGAAACTGTATAAGGCCTCTGGGCTCCCGTGGGGGAGGGCCCAGGAGCGACAGGACCCCTGCCAGAGACACCGCCGGACCCTGAAGGAAACAAACCGGATAAACAGTTCTCTGCACCCAAATCCCGTGGGAGGGAGAGCTAAACCTTCAGAGAGGCAGACAAGCCTGGGAAACCAGAAGAGACTGATCTCTGTACATACATCTCGGACGCCAGAGGAAAACACCAAAGGCCATCTGGAACCCTGGTGCACTGAAGCTCCCGGAAGAGGCAGCACAGTTATTCCTGGTTGCTGCCGCTGCAGAGAGCCCGTGGGTAGCACCCCACGAGCGAACTTGAGCCTCGGGACCACAGGTAAGACCAACTTTTCTGCTGCAAGAAAGCTGCCTGGTGAACTCAAGACACAGGCCCACAGGAACAGCTGAAGACCTGTAGAGAGGAAAAACTACACGCCCGAAAGCAGAACACTCTGTTCCCATAACTGGCTGAAAGAAAACAGGAAAACAGGTCTACAGCACTCCTGACACACAGGCTTATAGGACAGTCTAGCCACTGTCAGAAATAGAACAAAGTAACACTAGAGATAATCTGATGGTGAGGGGCAAGCGCAGGAACCCAAGCAACAGAAACCAAGACTACTTGGCATCATCGGAGCCCAATTCTCCCACCAAAACAAACATGGAATATCCAAACACACCAGAAAAGCAAGATCTAGTTTCAAAATCATATTTGATGATGATGCTGGAGACTTCAAGAAAGATGTGAAGAACTCCCTTAGGGAAACACAGGAAAACATTAATAAACAAGTAGAAGCCTACAGAGAGAAATCGCAAAAATCCCTGAAAGAATTCCAGGAAAACACAATCAAACAGTTGAAGGAATTAAAAATGGAAATAGAAGCAATCAAGAAAGAACACATGGAAACAACCCTGGATATAGAAAACCAAAAGAAGAGAAAAGGAGCTGTAGATACAAGCTTCACCAACAGAATACAAGAGATGGAAGAGAGAATATCAGGAGCAGAAGATTCCATAGAAATCATTGACTCAACTGTCAAAGATAATGTAAAGCAGAAAAAGCTACTGGTCCAAAACATACAGGAAATCCAGGACTCAATGAGAAGATCAAACCTAAGGATAATAGGTATAGAAGAGAGTGAAGACTCCCAGCTCAAAGGACCAGTAAATATCTTCAACAAAATCATAGAAGAAAACTTCCCTAATCTAAAAAAAGAGATACCCATAGGCATACAAGAAGCCTACAGAACTCCAAATAGATTGGACCAGAAAAGAAACACCTCCCGTCACATAATAGTCAAAACACCAAACGCACAAAATAAAGAAAGAATATTAAAAGCAGTAAGGGAAAAAGGTCAAGTAACATATGAAGGCAGACCTATCAGAATCACACCAGACTTCTCGCCAGAAACTATGAAGGCCAGAAGATCCTGGACTGATGTCATACAGACCCTAAGAGAACACAAATGCCAGCCCAGGTTACTGTATCCTGCAAAACTCTCAATTAACATAGATGGAGAAACCAAGATATTCCATGACAAAACCAAATTTACACAATATCTTTCTACAAATCCAGCCCTACAAAGGATAATAAATGGTAAAGCCCAACATAAGGAGGCAAGCTATAACCTAGAAGAAGCAAGAAACTAATCGTCTTGGCAACAAAACAAAGAGAATGAAAGCACAAAAACATAACCTCACATCCAAATATGAATATAACAGGAAGCAATAATCACTATTCCTTAATATCTCTCAACATCAAAGGCCTCAACTCCCCAATAAAAAGACATAGATTAACAAACTGGATACGCAACGAGGACCCTGCATTCTGCTGCCTACTGGAAACACACCTCAGAGACAAAGACAGACATTACCTCAGAGTGAAAGGCTGGAAAACAATTTTCCAAGCAAATGGTCAGAAGAAGCAACCTGGAGTAGCCATTCTAATATCAAATAAAATCAATTTTCAATTAAAAGTCATCAAAAAAGATAAGGAAGGACACTTCATATTCATCAAAGGAAAAATCCACCAAGATGAACTCTCAATCCTAAATATCTATGCCCCAAATACAAGGGCACCTACATACATAAAAGAAACCTTACTAAAGCTCAAAACACACATTGCACCTCACACAATAATAGTGGGAGATTTCAACACCCCACTCTCATCAATGGACAGATCATGGAAACAGAAATTGAACAGAGATGTAGACAGACTAAGAGACGTCACGAGCCAAATGGACTTAACGGATATTTATAGAACATTCTATCCTAAAGCAAAAGGATATACCTTCTTCTCAGCTCCTCATGGTACTTTCTCCAAAATTGACCATATAATTGGTCAAAAAACGGGCCTCAACAGGTACAGAAAGATAGAAATAATCCCATGCGTGCTATCGGACCACCACGCCCTAAAACTGGTCTTCAATAACAATCAAGGAAGAATGCCCACATATACTTGGAAATTGAACAATGCTCTACTCAATGATAACCTGGTCAAGGAAGAAATAAAGAAAGAAATTAAAAACTTTTTAGAATTTAGTGAAAATGAAGGTACAACATACCCAAACTTATGGGACACAATGAAAGCTGTGCTAAGAGGAAAACTCATAGCGCTGAGTGCCTGCAGAAAGAAACAGGAAAGAGCATATGTCAGCAGCTTGACAGCACACCTAAAAGCTCTAGAACAAAAAGAAGCAAATACACCCAGGAGGAGTAGAAGGCAGGAAATAATCAAACTCAGAGCTGAAATCAACCAAGTAGAAACAAAAAGGACCATAGAAAGAATCAACAGAACCAAAAGTTGGTTCTTTGAGAAAATCAACAAGATAGATAAACCCTTAGCCAGACTAACGAGAGGACACAGAGAGTGTTTCCAAATTAACAAAATAAGAAATGAAAAGGGAGACATAACAACAGATTCAGAGGAAATTCAAAAAATCATCAGATCTTACTATAAAAACCTATATTCAACAAAATTTGAAAATCTTCAAGAAATGGATAATTTCCTAGACAGATACCAGGTACCGAAGTTAAATCAGGAACAGATAAACCAGTTAAACAACCCCATAACTCCTAAGGAAATAGAAGCAGTCATTAAAGGTCTCCCAACCAAAAAGAGCCCAGGTCCAGTCGGGTTTAGTGCAGAATTCTACCAAACCTTCATAGAAGACCTCATACCAATATTATCCAAACTATTCCACAAAATTGAAACAGATGGATCACTACCGAATACCTTCTATGAAGCCACAATTACTCTTATACCTAAACCACACAAAGACACAACAAAGAAAGAGAACTTCAGACCACTTTCCCTTAATGAATATCGATGCAAAAATAATCAACAAAATTCTGGCAAACCGAATCCAAGAGCACATCAAAACAATCATCCACCATGACCAAGTAGGCTTCATCCCAGGCATGCAGGGATGGTTTAATATACGGAAAACCATCAACGTGATCCATTATATAAACAAACTGAAAGAACAAAACCACATGATCCTTTCATTAGACGCTGAGAAAGCATTTGACAAAATTCAACACCCCTTCATGATAAAAGTCCTGGAGAGAATAGGAATTCAAGGCCCATACCTGAACATAGTAAAAGCCATATACAGCAAACCAGTTGCTAACATTAAACTAAATGGAGAGAAACTCGAAGCAATCCCACTAAAATCAGGGACTAGACAAGGCTGCCCACTCTCTCCCTACTTATTCAATATAGTTCTTGAAGTTCTAGCCAGAGCAATCAGACAACAAAAGGAGGTCAAGGGGATACAGATCGGAAAAGAAGAAGTCAAAATATCACTATTTGCAGATGATATGATAGTGTATTTAAGTGATCCCAAAAGTTCCACCAGAGAACTACTAAAGCAGATAAACAACTTCAGCAAAGTGGCTGGGTATAAAATTAACTCAAATAAATCAGTAGCCTTCCTCTACACAAAAGAGAAACAAGCCAAGAAAGAAATTAGGGAAACGACACCCTTCATAATAGACCCAAATAATATAACGTACCTCGGTGTGACTTTAATAAAGCAAGTAAAAGATCTGTACAATAAGAACTACAAGACACTGAAGAAGGAAATTGAAGAAGACCTCAGAAGATGGAAAGATCTCCCATGCTCATGGATTGGCAGGATTAATATAGTAAAAATGGCCCTTTTACCAAAAAGCAATCTACAGATTCAATGCAATCCCCATCAAAATACCAATCCAATTATTCAAAGAGTTAGACAGAACAATTTGCAAATTCATCTGGAATAACAAAAAACCTAGGATAGCTAAAGCTATCCTCAACAATAAAAGGACTTCAGGGGGAATCACTATCCCTGAACTCAAGCAGTATTACAGAGCAATAGTGATAAAAACTGCATGGTATTGGTACAGAGACAGACAGATAGACCAATGGAATAGAATTGAAGACCCAGAAATGAACCCACACGCCTATGGTCACTTGATTTTTGACAAAGGAGCCAAAACCATCAAATGGAAAAAAGATAGCATTTTCAGCAAATGGTGCTGGTTCAACTGGAGGTCAACATGTAGAAGAATGCAGATCGATCCATGCTTATCACCCTGTACAAAGCTTAAGTCCAAGTGGATCAAGGACCTCCACATCAAACCAGACACACTCAAACTAATAGAAGAAAAACTAGGGAAGCATCTGGAACACATGTGTACTGGAAAAAATTTCCTAAACAAAACACCAATGGCTTACGCTCTAAGATCAAGAATCGACAAATGGGATCTCATAAAACTGCAAAGCTTCTGTAAGGCAAAGGACACGGTGGTTAGGACAAAACGGCAACCAACAGATTGGGAAAAGATCTTTACCAATCCTACAACAGATAGAGGCCTTATATCCAAAATATACAAAGAACTCAAGAAGTTAGACCACAGGGAAACAAATAACCCTATTAAAAATGGGGTTCAGAGCTAAACAAAGAATTCACAGCTGAGGAATGCCGAATGGCTGAGAAACACCTAAAGAAATGTTCAACATCTTTAGTCATAAGGGAAATGCAAATCAAAACAACCCTGAGATTTCACCTCACACCAGTGAGAATGGCTAAGATCAAAAACTCAGGGGCAACAGATGCTGGCGAGGATGTGGAGGAAGAGGAACACTCCTCCATTGTTGGTGGGATTGCAAACTGGTACAACCATTCTGGAAATCAGTCTGGAGAATCCTCAGAAAATTGGACATTGAACTCCCTGAGGATCCAGCTATACCTCTCTTGGGCATATACCCAAAAAGATGCCCCAACATATAAAAAAGACACGTGCTCCACTATGTTCATTGCAGCCTTATTTATAATAGCCAGAAGCTGGAAAGAACCCAGATGCCCTTCAACAGAGGAATGGATACAGAAAATGTGGTACATCTACACAATGGAATATTACTCAGCTATCAAAAACATCGACTTTATGAAATTCGTAGGCAAATGGTTGGAACTGGAAAACATCATCCTGAGTGAGCTAACCCAATCACAGAAAGACATACATGGTATGCACTCATTGATAAGTGGCTATTAGCCCAAATGCTTGAATTACCCTAGATGCCTAGAGCAAATGAAACTCAAGACGGATGATCAAAATGTGAATGCTTCACTCCTTCTTTAAAAGGGGAACAAGAATACCCTTGGCAGGAAATAGAGAGGCAAAGATTAAAACAGAGAATGAAGGAACACCCATTCAGAGTCTGCCCCACATGTGGCCCATACATATATAGCCACCCCATTAGACAAGATGGATGAAGCAAAGAAGTGCAGACCGACAGGAGCCGGATGTAGATCGCTCCTAAGAGACACAGCCAGAATACAGCAAATACAGAGGCGAATGCCAGCAGCAAACCACTGAACTGATAATAGGACCCCCGTTGAAGGAATCAGAGAAAGAACTGGAAGAGCTTAAAGGGGTTCGAGACTCCATATGTACAACAATGCCAAGCAACCAGAGCTTCCAGGGACTAAGCCCCTACCCAAAGACTATACATGGACTGACCCTGGATTCTGACCTCATAGGTAGCAACGCATATCCTAGTAAGAGCACCAGTGGAAGGGGAAGCCCTGGGTCCTGCTAAGACTGAACCCCCAGTGAACTAGACTATGGGGGGAGGGCGGCAATGGGGGGAGGGTTGGGAGGGGAACACCCATAAGGAAGGGGAGGGGGGAGGGGGATGTTTGCCCGGATACCGGGAAAGGGAATAACACTTGAAATGTATATAAGAAATACTCAAGTTAATAAAAAAAAATAGAAAAAAAGAAGTAATGAACCAAATGGACTTAACAGATATTTATAGAACATTCCATGGTAAAACAAAATGATATACCTTCCTTTCAGCACCTCATGGTACCTTCTGCAAAATTGACTATATAATTGGTCACAAAATAGGCCTCAACAGATACAGGAAGTTAGAAATAATCCATGCATCCTATCAGATCACCATGGAATAAGGCTGGTCTTCAATAACAACAATAATGACAGAAAGCCTACATACACATTGAAGTTGAAAAATGCTCTCCTCAATGACAACTTGGTCAAGGAAGAAATACAGAAAGAAATTGAAGACTTCTTGGAATTTAATAAAAATGAAGGTACAGTACAACACATCTAAACTTATGGGACACAATGAAAGTTGTGCTAAGAGGAAAACTCATATCTGAGTGCCAGCAGAAAGAAACAGGAGAGACCATACATTAGCAGCTTGACAGCACACCTAAAAGCTCTAGAACAGAAAGAAGCAAATACACCCAAGAGAATTATGGGACAGGAAATAATCAAACTCAGAGTTGAAATAAACCAAGTAGAAAGAAAAAGAGCTCTTAAAAGAATCAATAAAACTAGGAGCTGGTTCTTTGAGAAAATCAGCAAGAAAGATAAACCCTTAGCGAGGCTATCCAGAAGTCACAGAGAGAGTACCCAATTAACAAAATCAGAAATGAAAAGGGAGACATAACAACAGAATCTGAGGACATTCAGAAAATCATCAGATGCTACTAACATCGCCTATGTTAAAAAAGAACTGGAAAATCTGGAGGAAACGGACAATTTTCTAGATAAATACGAGATACTGAAGTTATAGAAGGAACAGATAAACCATCTAAACAACTACAAAACTCCTAGAGAAATAGAAGCGGTCATTAGCAGTCTCCCAACTAAAAAGGGCCAGGACCAGATGGTATAATGCAGAATTCTATCAGACCTTCATAGAAGACCTCATACCAATACTTTCCAAACTATTCTACAAAATAGAAACAGAAGGTAAATTACCCATTTCCTTCTATGAAGTCACAATTACTCTTATACCTAAACCACACAAAGAACCAACAGAGAAAGAGAACTTCAAATTTCCTATATGAATATCAATGCAAAATTATTCAATAAAATTCTTGCAAACTGAATCCAAGTACACATGAAAATTATCATCCATCATGATCAAGTAGGCTTCATCCCTGATATGTGGGAATGGTTCAATATATGGAAATCCATCAAAGTAATCCACTATATAAAAAAACTCAAAGATAAAAACCACGTGATCATTTCATTAGATGCTGAGAAGGCATTTGACAAAATTCAACGCCTCTTCATGATAAAAGTTCTGGAAAGAACAGGAGTTTAAAGCCTGTAAATAAGCATAGCAAAAGCCATATACAGCTAACCAGTAGCTATCATTAAACTAAATGGAAAGAAACTTAAAACAATTTCACTGAAATCAAGGACTGTGTGCTAAAATCAGGATGCTGCCCAATTTCTCCCTACTTACTCAATATAGTTCTCAAATTCCTAGCCAGAGCAATCAGACAACACTAGAAGGTCAAAGGGATATGAATTGGAAAAGAAGAAGTCAAAATATCACTATTTGCAGATGATATGATAGTATACTTAAATGACCCCAAAAGTTCCACCAGAGAACTACAAAGCCTGAAAAACAACTTCTGCAAAGTGGCTGAGTATAAAATTAACAAATCAGGAGCCTCCCTCTACTCAACAGATAAATAGTCTGAGAAAAAAATTAAAAAATGACATCCTTCCTAATTGTCCCACATAATATAAAATACCTCAGCATGATTTTAAACAAGCAAGTGAAAGATCTGTATGATAAGAACTTCAAGTCTCTGAAGAAAGAAACTGAAGATCTCAGAAGGTGTACAGATCCCCCATGCTCATGGATTGGCAGGATTAATATAGTAAAAATGGCCATTTTGCCACAACCAATCTACAGATTCAATGTAATCACCATCAAAATTCCAATTCAATTCTTCATAGAGTTAGAACAATTTGCAAATTCATTTGGAATAACAAAAAACCCAGGATAGCTAATACTATTCTCAAAAATTAAAGAATTTCTGAGGGAATCACCATCCCTGACTTCAAACAGCATTACAGAGCAATAGTGATAAAAAAGCTGTATGGTATAGTTTTAAAAACTGTTATTGGTACAGAGACAGGCAGGTAGATCAGTGGAACAGAATTGACGACCCAGAAATGAAACTACTGACATATGGTCACTTGATCTTTAACCAAGCAGCTAAAACCATCCAATGGAAAAATGATAGCATTTTCAACAAATGATGATGGTTCAACTGGAGGTCAGCATGCAGAAGAATGCAGATCGATCCATGCTTATCACCCTGAACAAAGCTTATGTCCAAGTGTATCAAGGACCTCCACATCAAACCAGATACACTCAAACTAATAGAAAAAAAAGTGGGGAAGAGTCTCAAACACATGGGCATTGGGAAAGTTTCCTGAACCAAACACCAATGGATTATGCTCTGAGATCAATAATTGACAAATGGGATCTCATAAAACTGCAAAGCTTCTGTAAAGCAAAGGACACTGTCATTAGGACAAAATGGAAGCCAGCAGATTGCAAAAAGATCTTTACCAATCCTACATCTGATAGAAGGCTAATACCCAAAATATACAAATAACTCAAGAAGTTAGACTCCATTGAGCCCAATAACCCTATTAAAAATGGGGTACAGGGCTAAACAAAAAATTCTCAGGCGAGGAATATCGAATTGCCAAGAAGCACCTAAAACATGCTCAACATCCTTAGTCATCAGTGAAATTCAAATCAAAACAACCCTGAGATTCCACCTCACATCAGTCAGAATGGCTAAGATCAGAAGCTCAGGTGACAGCAGATGCTGGTGAGGATATAGAGAAAGAGCACACTACTTCATTGTTGGTGTAACTGCAAACTGGTAAAACCACTCTGGAAATCAGTCTGGAGATTCCTCAGAAAATGGGACATTCCACTACTTGAGGACCTAGCTATACCTCTCTTGGGCATATACCCAGAAGATGCTCCAACATACCACAAAGACACGTGCTCCACTATGTTCATAGCAGTCTTATTTATAATAGCCAGAAGCTGGAAATAACCCAGATGCCCTTCAACAAAGGAATGGATTCAGAAAATGTTGTGCACTAAACCACTACCCAATGGAGTACTACTCAGCAATCAAGAGCGATGTCTTCATGAAATTCATAAGCAAATGGGAGGAACTAGAAAATATCATCCTGACTGAGATAACCCAATCATAGAAAAACACACCTGGTATGTACTCATTGATAAGTAGATATTAGTTCAAAAGCTTGAATTACCCAAGATGCAATCCACAGACCACAGGAAGCTCAAGGCGAAGGATGACTAAAGTTCGGATGCTTCACTCCTTCTTAAAAGGGGGAACAAAAATTTTCATAGGAGGGGATATTGAGGCAAAGTTTGGAGCAGAGTCTGAAGTTACAGCCATTCAGAAGCTCCCCCATATGTAGCCCATATATATCCAGCCACAAAAACTATGTAAGGTTGTTGAAGATATAGAGTACATGCTGAAATGGACCGGATATAGATCTCTCCTGAGAGAGAGAACCAGAGCACGTCAAATATAGAGGTGATGTTAGCAGCAAACCACTAAACTGAGAATGGGACCACCTTTGGGGGAATTAGAGGAAGGATAGAAAGAGCTGAAGGCTCTTGCATCCCCATACGAACAACCATGCCAACCACACAGAACTTCGAGGCACTAAACCACTACCCAAAGACTATATACATGGATTGACCCAGGGCTCCAATTACATATGTAACAGAGTACAGCCTTGTTGGGGCACTAGTGGAAAGGGAGGCCCTTGGTCCTGCCAAGGTTGGACCTCCAGTGTAGGGGATTGTCGGAGGTGGTGGTGGTAAGGGGCTCTGAATGGGGGGAGAACACCATTATGAGGGGTGGCAAGGGGACAAGAGGCTTATGGGCAAAAAATTGGGAAATGGAATAACACTTGAAATGTAAATAAAGAAATATATCGAATTTATAAAAAAAAAGAAAAAAAAAAAAGAAAAAAAACCCAAAACAGTGCTCAAGGCTCGGTGTGGTGGTCCATACCATTGATCTCAGTGCTAAGAAAGAGGTACGTGAAATGTTGTGAGATCAAAATCATGCCTGATAGACCTTCACTCTGAAACAAATTGCCAGAAAAATAAAAATTTTCAACTAATTTTTAATTAATACGTTTCAGATTAGTTTACATATTGTTTTTATTGAAGTACAAAAATATTTCCCACAGCAAATATCAAACACTGCTAATTATTATAAGACAGAAATCAAACTCAATTTTCTTGATAAAAAATTCATAGTCACCATTAGTGTAGCGTAGTGAAGTATAGAATGGAGTATCACATTCTTCTGATTTGGAAAGTAGATGAGAAGAAAACAGAGGCAGATGTGGCCTAGGAGTAGGAAGCATAAATCATATCTGTTGTTTAAGAAAACAAACCTCATGTTTTCTCTGATTTTGGACCATACATTTTAATAGATTCATTAAATATGTATGTGTGCGTGTGTGTGTGTGTGTATGTGTGTTTGTGTGTGTGTGTGTATGCCCATGTGTATGTCATATGGAAATAGGTGGAAGACTAGAGATTGTTAGTTGAAGGGAAAGGTGGTTACAGAAAGAAACAAGGGAACTGAAGATTGTCAAACTAGGTGATATACTTTTAATATATTTGTTGTATTAAATTCAGCTATATATATATATATATATATATTCAAATAAATAAAGTTAACCCAAAGTAAAACTTGAGGGAAATGGTCAGGAGTTCAAAAGTGAGGGAGAGCTCTGACAGCTGAGCTAAGTGAAAGGCAAGTTCTCTTCTGTATCCTCCAGTGGGAATATAGCAAAGGATCTTGATTTAGCCCATGGAGATTCTTGTTGGAACTTTTCATTTCAGAATATAAGATAATAAATTTGTCATGTTCAATATGCAGAATCTAAGCATGAGAAATTTTAAAAAATGCAAAGGTTTTTTTTTTACTTCTTTTTGCCATAAGAACCTTCCAATGTAAAGGATCTGTTTATTGATTTTCTACCAAACATTGCATCAGTTAGGCATAGCAGCTGCAGGCAGAAGGGGAAGTGTAGGTTGAGGGATGTGTGTGTGCAGGCAGCTGGTTAGAATGTCAGAGGAGGTTTGTGTATGAGGTTGAAACACTGTGGGAGGAATGGAGCCATACTGCAGACAGTAATAAACAGCCAGGTCTTCAGCCTCCACGTTGCTGATGGTGAGAGTGAAATCTCTCCCAAATCCACTGCCTGTGAAGCGATCAGGGACCCCAGTGTGCCGGTTGGATGCCCCATATATCAGCAGTTTAGGAGACTGCCCTGGTGTCTGTTGGTACCAGTCTACATTAATACCCACACTCTGACTGGCCTTGCAGTTCAGGGTGACCCTCTCTCCTATTGATGTGGACATGGATGTGGGAGACTGGGTCATCACAGTTTCCCCATCAGCACCTGTAATCAGAAATAGATAATGATTATACACACAAAGAACTCCTGACACAAACCTTGAAATCTAATATGTCTTTTCTAATAATATCTTCTGCATACTATTAGCTTCTTATACGAAATAGCTGTTGTTACACAAATGAATTATTTTTAAGATATTATAATACTTTTAAGTGTCTCACCAGACAACCAGAGCAGCAGGAATATGAAGACCCTAGTATGTGACTCCATCCTGATGCCCATGCTGGTCTTATGCAATTCAGAATTCGCTGCAAATGCCTGGTTTATAAATCATGGGCAGCTGGGCTGGCCTCTAGGGACCTATGCAAAATAGTCATCAAATAAGGAAATAAATTGTCTGGATATAGGTGCTTGAGACTATCCATATCAAATCAACAGTCAAAAGTACTATCTAAGACAGGAAGTAATCACTGGGAAGGAAATCAACATAGAAGCTCAAGGACGAACTTAGACCTTTCAAACCACAAAAGTTTAGATGCTCTCATGACAGGCTTCCATTAAAAATCAACAGGTGAGTTTCACAGAAATAATAGTAAAACTATCTTTGATTCAATCATGAGAAAACTATAAATCCTCTGCAACAACAACAAATAAACTAGGGAAGTGGAATAGAAGAAAGGAAGGAGAGAAGAGAGAGGGGAACGGAAGGGAAGAAGAAGGAAATAAGAGGATGGAGAACTGAAGGAATATTGAATTGAGAGGTAAGAGAAATGTGGAGAGGACAGAAGGAATGGAGAAAATGAAACAAGGAGAAATATTTTAAAAGAAAGATGGATACTCATCTTAGTTTAAAATAACTTAGTTTAAAATAACTTGCATCTCCTATAAAAGACTGAGGTTTGATTCATTCCAAGCATTCACATGATGATTCTCAACCATTTATAATTTCACTTAAGCACATACATGGTACACATGTATACAAACATGCATACATACATACATGCATGCCTTCATGCATGCATATATTCATTCAGTTTGAGATGTGAGCCCTGAGCTTCTCTAACTACCAAGACTTCCACCTGCTGCCTTCTTTCTGATTTCCAGGATTCTAACCCTCTGAAAGTCCAAAGTAATCCTTTCTTAATAAGTTGCTTTGCTCATGGTATTTATCATGTATGTAATATCATTTCATGTTTATCATGAAATGTAGTTAATAAAAAGGCATAATCCATCAGGTATATTATACCTGTAATACGATATACACACCACATGAACAATTGTATGTGCTATATAATACTATATGTCCTAATGTATCCATGGTTTTCAAAACCAGTTGGTCAGTTTGTTTTTTAAGGAACATATATATATAGCATTAATTAGCATATTGTTTACATAGGGCCTTGGATTTCCCACTTATAAATATTATATTTACTCATAATTATGAGATAAAATCCTGGGTGGTAGAGACTATCAACACAAAATCATACTTCTTTAGTATAGTGTGAGATTTCTGAATTTTTTTCATCTGTATTAACTTGAGTATTTCTTATTTACATTTCAATTGTTAATCCCCTTCCCAATAACAAGGCCAACATCTCCCTAAATCCTCCCCCTCCCTTTCTTTATGGATGTTCCGCTCCCCATCCTCCCCCCATTACCGCCCTCCCCCCAACAATCACATTCACAGGGGGTTCAGTCTTGGCAGGACCAAGGGCTTCCCCTTCTACTGGTGCACTTACTAGGCTATTCATTGCTACCTATGCAGTTGGAGTCGAGGATCAGTCCATGTATAGTCTTTGGGTACTGGCTTAGTACCTGGAAGCTCTGGTTGGTTGGCATTGTTGTTCATATGGGGTCTCAAGCCCCTTCACCTCTTTTAGTCCTTTCTCTGATTCCTTAGTCAGGGTTCCTGTTCTCAGGTCACTGATTTGCTGCTGGCATTTGCCTATGTACTTGCTGTATTCTGGCTGTGTCTCTCAGGAGAGATCTACATCGGGTTCCTGTTGGCTTGCACTTCTTTGCTTCATCCATCTTATCTAGTTTGGTGGCTGTATATGTATTGGCCACATGTGACCAACTGGTTTTGAAAACCATGGATACATTAGGACATATAGTATTATATAGCACATACAATTGTTCATGTGGTGTGTATATCGTATTACAGGTATAATATACCTGATGGATTATGCCTTTTTATTAACTACATTTCTATTGGTGTGATAAACACCATGAGCAAAGCAACTTATTAAGAAAGGATTACTTTGGACTTTCAGAGGGTTAGAATCCTGGAAATCAGAAAGAAGGCAGCAGGTGGAAGTCTTGGTAGTTAGAGAAGCTCAGGGCTCACATCTCAAACTGAACAGTTGTTCCTTCTGCCTCTGTTCTAAACTTTGCCTCCCTATTTCCTCCCAAGGGTATTCTTGTTCCCCTTTTAAAGAAGGAGTGAAGCATTCACATTTTGGTCATCCTTCTTGAGTTTCATGTGTTCTGTACCTCTAGGGTAATTCGAGCATTTGGGCTAATAGCCACTTATCAATGAGTACATATCATGTGTGTTTTTCTGTGATTGGGTTACCTCACTCAAGATGAAATTTTCCAGTTCCATCTATTTACCTATGAATTTCATAAAGTCATTGATTTGATAGCTGAGCAATATTCCATTGTGTAGATGTACCACATTTTCTGTATCCATTCCTCTGTTGAAGGACATCTGGGTTCTTTCCAGCTTCTGGCTATTAGAAACAAGGCTGCTATGAACATAGTGGAGCACGTGTCTTTTTTATATGTTGGGGCATCTTTTGGGTATATGCCCAAGAGAGGTATAGCTGGGTCCTCAGGTACTTTAATATGCAATTTTCTGAGGAACCTCCAGACTGATTTCCAGAATGGTTGTACCAGTTTGCAACCCCACCAGCAATGGAGGAGTGTTCCTCTTTCTCCACATCCTCGCCAGCATTTGCTGTCACCTGAGTTTTTGAACTTAGCCATTCTGACTGGTGTGAGGTGAAATCTCAGGGTTGTTTTGATGTGCATTTCCCTTATGTCTAAAGTTGTGGAACATTTCTTTAGGTGTTTCTCAGCCATTTGGCATTCCTCAGCTGTGAATTCTTTGTTTAGCTCTGAACCCTATTTTTTTTTTTTGGTTTGGTTGTTTGTTTTTTATTTAATTTTTTTGGCTTTTTAATTTACATTTCAAATATTACCCCATCCCTACTCCCCCTTCTTCTATGAGTGGGTTCAACCACTGAACCAGACAAAATTTCTGGAATCCCTCCCTGCCCTGACATTCCCCTACACTTGGTGTGGGGGGGTGGGAGTGTCCAGCCTTGACAGGACCAAGGGATTCCCCTTCCATTGGTACCCAACAAGGCCATCCTCTGCTACATATACAGATAGACCCATGGGTCTGTCCATGTGTACTCTTTGGATGGTCGAAGCCTATTTTTTAATAGGGTTATTTGTCTCTCTGCAGTCTAACTTCTTGAGTTCTTTGTATATTTTGGATATAAGCCCTCTATCAGTTATAGGATTGGTAAATATCTTTTCCCAATCTGTTGGCTGTTGTTTTGTCCTGACAACAGTCTCCTTTGCATTACAAAAGCTTTGCAGTTTTATGAGATCCCATTAGTCGATCCTTGATCTTAGAGCATAAGCAATTGGTGTTTTGTTCAGGAAATTTACTCCAGTGCCCATGTGTTCGAGATGCTTCCTCATTTTTTCTTCTATTAGTTTGAGTGTATCTGATTTGATGTGGAGGTCCTTGATCCACTTGGACTTAAGCTTCGTACAGGGTGATAATTCATTCTTCTACATGGTGACCTCCAGTTGAACCAGCATCATTTGCTGAAAATGCTATCTTTTCCCCATTGGATGGTTTTGGCTCCTTTGTCAAAAATCAAGTGACCCTAGGTTTGTGGGTCCATTTCTGCGTCTTCAATTCTATTCCATTGGTCTATCTGTCTGTCTCTGTACCAATATCATGCAGTTTTGATCACTATTGCTCTGTAATACTGCTTGAGTTCAGGGATAGTGATTCCCCTGGAAGTCCTTTTATTGTTGAGGATAGTTTTAGCTATCCTGGGTTTTTTATTATTCCAGATGAATTTGGAAATTATTCTGTCTAACTCTTTGAAGAATAGGATTGGTATTTTGATGGGGATTGCATTGAATCTGTAGATCACTTTTGGTAAAATGGCCATTTTTACTATATTAATCCTGCCAATCCATGAGCCTGGGAGATCTTTCCATCTTCTGAGATCTTCTTCAATTTCTTTCTTCAGAGGCTTGAAGTTCTTATCATACAGATCTTTCACTTGCTTGGTTAAAGTCACACCTAGGTATCACTCAGGTGACAAGAGATGCTGGCCAGGATGTGGAGAAAGAGGAGCACTTCTCCATTATTGGTGAGATTGCAAACTGGTACAATCACTCTTGAAATCAGTCTGGAGGTTCCTCAGATAATGGGACATTCCACTACCTGAGGACCTAGCTATACTTCTCTTGGGCATACACCCAGAAGATGCTCCAATATACAGCAAAGACACATGCTCCACTATGTTCATAGCAGCCTTATTTATAATAGCCAGAAGCTGGAAAGAGCCCAGATGCCCTTCAATAGAGAAATGGATTAAAAAAATGTGGTACATCTACACAATGGAGTACTACTCAGCTATCAAAAACAATGACTTTATGAAATTCATAGGCAAATGGAATGAACTAGAAAATATCATCCTGTGTGAGGTTACTCAATCACAGAAAGGCACACTTGGTATATACTCATCGATAAGTGGATATAAGCCAAAAAGCTCAAATGACCCAAGGTGCAATCCACAGACCACAGGAAGCTCATGAAGAAGGATGACCAAAATGCAGATGCTCCCACTCCTTCTAAAATGGGGGAAATATTTGTAGGAGGGGATATGGAAGCAAAGTTTAGAGCAGTAACTCAAGGAATAGCCATTCAGAACCTGACACACATGTGGACGATATATATATATATATATATACCAAAACTAGATAAGATCGATGAAGCTAAAAAAATGCATGCAGAAAGGGACTGGATATAGATCTCTCCTGAGAGACAAATTCAGAGCATATTCAATACAGAGGTCAATGCTAGCAGCAAACCACTGAACTGAGAATAGGACCCCCTTGGAGGCAATTAAAGCAAGTATTGAAAGAGTTGAAGGAGCTTGCAAGCCCATAAAA
This sequence comes from Rattus norvegicus, assembly GCF_021556685.1. Lineage (NCBI taxonomy): Eukaryota > Metazoa > Chordata > Mammalia > Rodentia > Muridae > Rattus > Rattus norvegicus. The sequence continues at coordinate 103,539,260 of NC_141537.1, read as the reverse complement.
ACAACAATGCCAACCAACCAGAGCTACCAGGGACTAAACCACTACCGAAAGACTATACATGGACTGACCCAGGACTCCAATTTCATATGTAGCAAAAAGAGACCAGTTGAAGCACCAGTGTAAGGGGAAACCCTTGGTCCTGCCAAGGTTCATCCCCCTGTGCATGGAAATGTCAGGAGGGTGTCATAATGGGGGTTGGATAGGTGGGAACACCCTTATGGTGGTGAGGCAGGGAACAGGGGCCTTATGGACAGGAACCCCGGAAAGGGAATAACATTTGAAATGTAAATAAAGAAATATATCCAATAAAAATGAGAAAAAGAAAAAAAAAGATAATTTTCTGTTTTCTTAGTTCACCTCCTTTTTCAAACAAGCATTTTACAGAGCCCTAGTTGAGAAGTCTCAGGGGACAGATATCTGAGAGATTGAGCTTCAGTGTGTAGCAAACCGGGGAGGTTTTTGCTTAGACATAGAGGGCTGTGGGAGGAAATGTTAGTTTTTGCTGACAGTAATGTTGCAACATCATCACCTTCCATAGGCTCAATGGTGAGGGTGAACTTTAATTCAGCCTCATCACCATTGAACGTGGCAGGGATCCCAGGTGCTTGACTGAATTCATTATAGATCAGGGTTTTGGGAAGCTGTCCTGGTTTCTGTTGATACTAATGCATAAGATTTATGCCAAATTTATTGACACTTTCACTGGTCCTGCAGGAGATGGTGGCCTTTTGTCCCAGAGTCACAGCCAAGGAAGCTGGAGACTGGGTCAACACAATGTTCTAAGTAGAATCTGTAATTATAAAGACACAAAATTACTGTTGCAGATATACTGAAACCATCTCAGAGTGAGACATGTGACTCATGTTACAACAGTATTACAAAATAGGAGGGAATCTGGGAAGTAAAAAACAAATTACAAATGAGCAAGATCCCAGAGATATGGGAAATGATAGATGCTTCCAACACTTCCTGCACCCTCTCACCTGGTACCCAGAAGAGCAACACCCATATCAGGAGAACAGCTCACTTCATCTCTGAAAGCAGGACTAGATACTGCTTGTTAAGACATGACAAGCTGCCTTAACATATACTTTGAGCAGCCTGGGCTATTGGCTATTGGTCAACATGTAACATTCAAAGCATCAAAGTAAGTTAGTGTTCAAAAGGACACCTGCTTGGTCTCAGGGGTAGTTGGGGTTGGCAAAACCATTCATAGAGCATCTCAAGAACATCCTAAGGGATTTTATTACTACCCTGTTCAATCTTCACCCAATTTCTTTACAATAACTTTATACAACATATTCAATACACTTTGATCTTTTCCCCTCTCACAACTTCTAAATCCTTCCTACCTCCCTACCGATCCAAACTTCATATTCTCTCTCTCTCTCTCTCTCTCTCTCTCTCTCTCTCTCTCTCCAAATCAAAAGGGAGCATTTGTAAGAATATTGTCATCCCAGTTGTAGTGGATGGTTTTGGTCATTTTATGAGTTATAAATATGTTGTCATTTTAGTGGAATATTTATAATTAATTATGGTCTTGAATAGGAGGGACTGAACCAGAGAAGTTAGATTCAGGAATTTCTTTCTCTTTCCTTTACTTTTTCTATCTTTCTTTTTTCCTTAGGTAAAAGAAATGAGGTTGAAAAGGGTAGAATACAGAAATAGCATTAAGTAACTAGATAAATAAAGTAGATTATCAAATCTATCCATTAAGCAAAAAAAATTTTTATAACTGTAAATGTACATTGGTAGAGGTTTTTATACTTTGATGCAAAATTGAGGTTATATTTTGTTACATTGATACAGAATTTTGTATATTGATATAAGTTTAAGATTTTTATTTATATAAATCTTTGTATAGTGACACAAAATTTAAGACTAGATTTAGTACATTTTAATTTATTATGTTTCAACACATATAGCTATTACGCCTACACAGCATATCTAAAAACACAAGATTTAGTCCAAGTCATTTTAATAGCTGCTATTATAAAGTATTTGGGATAACTAAGTTGTACAAATTAATATTCACAGTCAACCTTATGGTCCAGTCAGATACTAGTTTGAATACATCCTGGTTTGTACAAGTAATAGATAGATGGAGACAGGCAATGTATGCTTGTTCAGATATGCTATGAATAGGTCATCAAAAACCTCAGAGACTCACAGACTATGGCATTTAAAGATATTGTTATTAAGACTTTTTGACATTGAGACATGCCAGTTCCTGGTAGTATCCCATTCAGCTTGGAAAGTGATGAGGATGACTTCTACATAGAATTGCTTTACATTCTGGCTAAATAGCCCCTGGGCAACGAAAATGCCCAAACTTTATCTACAGACAGAATCATATCTAGAAAAGACAAATGGATGCAGGGAAATCAACTACCAAGCTCTGCCAGGAAAGGGTAAGCAAGTCTTTCAGAATTCACAAAAAGTCTGCCAGATATTCTGGGCCAGACAGCTGAAGATAAATACAACATTATAGTAAATATTGGGGACTGTCCACATCATCTTCTGTCTCAGACATTTCTACACTTTATGGAAGCTGCATCCCTGCACTTCCTACATCCTCAGGTAATACTTATTCCTTCTCAGGTCTCTAATCTGTTTGAAGACTACATAGTCACAATCTTATTATAAGCTTAAGTTATTTAGGATTTAAGAAGATGTACTAGATCTAAGAAGATATTTTTAAGATGACAATACAAGTTCACATAGAAATTGATTCAGATACAGAACTCTGAATTCACCAGAATAGGATATATAAGAGAATACTTTCTCTTGAGTTACCATACATGAACAGACTGGATTTTTTTAATGTAACTCTTACCTAATAATTTTAATAATTGTTCCTACTGTATATTGTTTATTATTATAAGAAAAAGAGCCTTTTAATTTAGACAAAAAGGGGGAATTGTTGAGGTTTTGTCTATTGCTATGAATTGTAGTGCTAAATTTTGGAACCAAAGGTCTAAGCCTATGAGTAAATTTTTCTATTTACAAGCTTTTGTTGTGCAAACCTTGTGCCTTAATGTAAAACTGTTGGTTAAATAAAATGACTACACCAGAGATTACAGGTTGACAGATTCTGAGTTGCCTGGTTAGGTGTAGAAAAATAGGAAAGAGGAAGAATGAGGAGGTAAGAGGAGAGGATACTATGAGAAGATAAGTACCAAGAGCACATGACGAGAAAACAGCAAGTATTTGGGGTACATCTGTGGGGAGGTAGTGCATCATGCCACAAAAAGAGTATATTAGGGGTTAGCCCCAATGATTGTCAAAGCCAAATAAAATAACCATAATAATCTGAGTCTCATTTGTTTGTAAGTTAGTCAAGGTAAGCTTAAATTGGTTGTACTGCATATCTGGGTGTTCTTGTCTGAATCCTTACAGGGAAGTTGAGGATTGTCTTTCACTCTTGGGACCCTTTTACTGCCTCGGGGTTGCTTCATACAGCTTGACATGAGGGTTGGTGCCTAGCTTTATTGTAATTTGTGGTCCCATGTTCAGTTGATATTCCTAGGAGGCCTGTTCATTTGTTTGTTTGTTTGTTTGTTTGTTTGTCTGGTTGTTTGTTTCCATAAAACAGAGGAGCACGGAAGTTGGGAGTGGGGCCTAGAAGAAGTGTCAGGAGGGGTAACTGTGGTTGGCATATGATGTAAGAGGGAAGAATTATTTTTAAAGAAGGAAGGAAGGAGGGACAGAGGGAGGGAGGGAAGGAAAGAAGAAAGAAAAATGAGAGAGAGGGAAGGAAGGAAGAAAGTAACGAAAGAAAGAAAGAAAGAAGGAAGGAAGGAAAGAAAAAAAGAGAGAAAGAGAGAAAGAGAGAAAGAAAGAAAACATGGCTTATCCTTTGCCCCTTCTCTCTCTCTCTCTGGTTTCCTATTATGATGAGGTGTACATCACTCTCCTGCCATCTACTTCCTCCATGATATTCAACCTCACCTTTAACCCAGAACAATAAAACCAAACAAACATGGACTTAAATTATGAGATAAAATGAATGGTCCTCTCTTTGTTTCCTAAGATGTCTTGTCACAGTGAAGAAACAACACACTTAGCACAACATGCAAGTTAATGATTTTCCTTGGATGCATCTGACACATCTGTGTTCATACTATAGACGTAGACACAGCGAGCAAGCTACGAAGGACCTATTTATAAGCAGATTGATGTAAAATATTTGAAGTTCTCAAACAACTATTTATAACCTGAAGGACTCTGGCCCTGTTTTATCACTGTGTTTCAAAAATGGTGTTCAAAGCTGGGTGTGGTGGCCCATATCATTGATCTCAGTGCTAAGAAAGAGGTAGGTGAAATGTTGTGAGATCAAAATCTACTTGCGGAATCGGCAAGTCATGATACTTTGTCTACAAAACAAATTGTGAAGAAAAAATAAAGTGTTAACTAATTTTTAATTAATGCATGTTTGAGATTAGTTAACATGTTGTTTTTATTGAAGGACAAAGTATTTCCCACAACAAATATCAAACACTGTAAATTATTCTAAGAGAGAAAAAGAAACTCAATTCTCTTGATTAAAAAAAAAAATCATACGAAACAGTTCTCTGCACCCAAATCCCGTGGGAGGGAGAGCTAAACATTCAGAGAGGCAGACACGCCTGGGAAACCAGAAGAGTCTACACTCGGCCCACATCTCTGACTCCAGAGGACAACACCAAACGCCATCTGGAACCCTGGTGCACGGAAGCTACCGGAAAGGGCGGCACAGGTCTTCCTGGTTGCTGCCACCACGGAGAGCTCATAAGCAACACCCCACGAGCAAACTTGAGCCTCGGGACCGCAGGTAAGACCAACTTTTCTGCTGCAAGCGACCTGCCTGGTGAACTCAAGACACAGGCCCACAGAAACACCTGAAGACCTGTAGATAGGAAAATCTACCCGCCCGAAAGCAGAACATTCTATCCCCATAACTGGCTGAAAGAAAACAGGAAAACAGGTATACAGCACTCCTGACACACAGGCTTATAGGACAGTCTAGCCACTGTCAGAAATAGCAGAACAAAGTAACACTAGAGATAATCTGATGGCAAGAGGCAAGCACAGCAACCCAAGCAACAGAAACCAAGACTACATGGCATCATCAGAGCTCAATTCTCCCACCAAAGCAAACACGGAATATACAAACACACCAGAAAAGCAAGATATAGTTTCAAAATCATATTTAATCATGATGCTGGAGGACTTCAAGAAAGACATAAAGAACTCCCCTAGAGAAACACAGGAAAACATAAATAAACAAGTAGAAGCCTACAGAGAGGAATCACAAAAATCCCTGAAAGAATTCCAGGAAAACACAACCAAACAATTGAAAGAATTAAAAATGGAAATAGAAGCAATCAAGAAAGAACACATGGAAACAACCCTGGATATAGAAAACCAAAGGAAGAGACAAGGAGCCGTAGATACAAGCATCACCAACAGAATACAAGAGAGAGAAGAGAGAATCTCAGGGCAGAAGATTCCATAGAAATCATCGACTCAACAGTCAAAGATAATGTAAAGTGGAAAAAGCTAATGGTCCAAAACATACAGGAAATCCAAGACTCAATGAGAAGATCAAATCTAAGGATAATAGGTATAGAAGAGAGTGAAGACTCCCAGCTCAAAGAACCAGTAAATATCTTCAACAAAATCATAGAAGAAAACTTCCCTGACCTAAAAAAAGAGATACCCATAGGCATACAAGAACCCTACAGAACTCCAAATAGATTGGACCAGAAAAGAAACTCCTCCCGACACATAATAGTCAAAACACCAAATGCACAAAATAAAGAAAGAATATTAAAAGCAGTAAGGGAAAAAGGTCAAGTAACATATAAAGGCAGACCTATCAGAATCACAACAGACTTTTCGCCAGAGACTATGAAAGCCAGAAGATCCTGGACAGATGTCATACAGACCCTAAGAGAACACAAATGCCAGCCCAGGTTACTGTATCCTGCAAAACTCTCAATTAACAAAGATGGAGAAACCAAGATATTCCATGACAAAACCAAATTTAAATAATATCTTTCTACAAATCCAGCACTACAAAGGATAATAAATGGTAAAGCACAACATAAGGAGGCAAGCTACACCCTAGAAAAAGCAAGAAACTAATCGTCTTGGCAACAAAACAAAGAGAAGAAAAGCACACAAACATAATCTCACATCCAAATATGAATATAACAGGAAGCAATAATCACTATTCCTTAATATCTCTCAACATCAATGGTCTCAACTCCCAAATAAAAAGACATTGATTAAAAACTGGATATGCAATGAGGATCCTGCATTCTGCTGCCTACAGGAAACACACCTCAGAGACAAAGACAGACACTACCTCAGAGTGAAAGGCTGGGAATCAACTTTCCAAGCAAATGGTCAGAAGAAACAAGCTGGAGTAGCCATTGTAATGTCAAATAAAATCAATTTTCAACTAAAAGTCATCAAAAAAGATAAGGAGGGACACTTCATATACAACAAAAGAAAAATCCACCAAGATGAACTCTCAATCCTAAATATCTATGCCCCAAATACAAGGGCACCTACATATGTAAAAGAAACCTTACTAAAGCTCAAAACACACATTGCACCTCACACAATAATAGTAGGAGATTTCAACACCCCACTCTCATCAATGGACAGATCATGGAAACAGAAATTAAACAGAGACATAGACAGACTCAGAGAAGTCATGAACCAAATGGACTTCACAGATATTTATAGAACATTCTATCCTAAAGCAAAAGGATATACCTTCTTCTCAGGTTCTCATGGTACTTTCTCCAAAATTGACCATATAATCGGTCAAAAAATGGGCCTCAACAGGTAAGAAAGGTAGAAATAATCCCATGCGTGCTATCAGACCACCACGACCTAAAGCTGGTCTTCAATAACAATAAGGGAAGAAAGCCCACATATACGTGGAAGTTGAGCAATGCTCTACTCAATGATAACCTGGTCAAGGAAGAAATAAAGAAAGAAATTAAAGACTTCTCAGGATTTATGAAAATGAAGGTACAACATAACCAAACTTATGGGACACAATGAAAGCTGTGCTAAGAGGAAAACTCATAGCTCGGAGTGCCTGCAGAAAGAAACAGGAGAGAGCATATGTCAGCAGCTTGACAGCACAACTAAAAGCTCTAGAACAAAAAGAAGCAAATACACCCAGGAGGAATAGAAGACAGGAAATAATCAAACTCAGAGCTGAAATCAGCCAAGTAGAAACAAAAAGGACCATAGAAAGAATCAACAGAACCAAAAGTTGGTTCTTTGTGAAAATCAACAAGACAGATAAACCCTTAGCCAGACTAAGAAGAGGACACAGAGAGTATGTCCAAATTAACAAAATCAGAAATGAAAAGGGAGACATAACTACAGATTCAGAGGAAATTCTAAAAATCATCAGATCTTACTACAAAAGCCTGTATTCAAAAAACTTGAAAATCTGCAGGAAATGGACAATTTCCTAGACAGATATCAGGTACCGAAGTTAAATCAGGAACAGATAAACCAGTTAAACAACCCCATAACTCCTAAGGAAATAGAAGCAGTCATTAAAGGTCTCCCAAACAAAAAGAGCCCAGGTCCAGATGGGTTTAGTTTAGAATTCTATCAGACCTTCATAGAAGACCTCATACCAATACTATCCAAACTATTCCACAAAATTGAAACAGGTGGAGCACTACCAAATTCCTTCAATAAAGCCACAATTACCCTTATACCTAAACCACACAAAGACCCAACAAAGAAAGAGAACTTCAGACCAATTTCCCTTATGAATATTGACACAAAAATACTCAATAAAATTCTGGCAAACGGAATCCAAGAGCACATCAAAACAATCATCCACCATGATCAAGTAGGCTTCATCCCAGGCTTGCAGGGATGGTTTAATATATGGAAAACTATCAACATGATCCATTATATAAACAAACTGAAAGAACAAAACCACATGATCATTCATTAGATGCTGAGAAAGCATTTGACAAAATTCAACACCCCTTCCTGATAAAAGTCCTGGAAAGAATAGGAATTCAAGGCCCATACCTAAACATAGTAAAAGCCATATACAGCAAACCATTGCTAACATTAAACTAAATGGAGAGAAACTTGAAGCAATCCCACTAAAATCAGGGACTAAACAAGGCTACCCACTCTCTCCCTATTTGTTCAATATAGTTCTTGAAATTCTAGCCAGAGCAATCAGAGAAGAAAAGGAAATCAATGGGATGGAGATTGGTAAAGAAGAAGTCAAAATATCACTATTTGCAGATGATATGATAGTATATTTAAGTGATCCCAAAAGTTCCAGCAGAGAACTACTAAAGCTGATAAACAACTTCAGCAATGTGGCTGGGTATAAAATTAACTCAAATAAATCAGTAGCCTTCCTCTACACAAAAGAGAAACAAGCTGAGAAAGAAATTAGGGAAACGACTCCCTTCACAATAGACCCAAACAATGTAAAGTATCTCGGTGTGACTTTAACCAAGCAAGTAAAAGATCTGTACGATAAGAACTTCAAGACTCTGAAGAAAGGAATTGAAGAAGACCTCAGAAGATGGAAAGATCTCCCATGCTCATGGATTGGCAGGATTAACATAGTAAAAATGGCCATTTTACCAAGAGTGATCTACAGATTCAATGCAATCCCCATCAAAATACCAATCCATTTCTTCAAAGAGTTAGACAGAACAATTTGCAAATTCATCTGGAATAACAAAAAACCCAGGATAGCTAAAACTATCCTCAACAATAAAAAGACTACAGGGGGAATCACTATCCCTGAACTCAAGCAGTATTACAGAGCAATAGTGATAAAAACTGCATGTTATTGGTACAGAGACAGACAAATAGACCAATGGAACAGAATTGAAGACCCAGAAATGAACCCACACACCTATGGGCACTTGATTTTTGACAAAGGAGCCAAAACCATCCAATGGGAAAAAGATAGCATTTTCAGCAAATGGTGCTGTTTCAACCGGAGGTCACCATGTAGAAGAATGCAAATCGATCCATGGTTATCGCCCTGTACAAAGCTTAAGTCCAAGTGGATCAAGGACCTCCACATCAAACCAGATACACTTAAACTAATAGAAGAAAAACTAGGGCAGCATCTCGAACACATGGGCACTGGAAAAAATTTCCTGAACAAAACACCAATGGCTTATGCTCTAAGATCAAGAATCGACAAATGGGATCTCATAAAACTGCAAAGCTTCTGTAAGGCAAAGTACACTGTGGTTAGGACAAAACAGCAACCAACCTATTGGGAAGAGATCTTTACCAATCCTACAACAGATTGAGGCCTTATATCCAAAATATACAAAGAACTCAAGAAGTTAGACCACAGGGAGACAAATAACCCTATTAAAAAATGGTGTTCAGAGCTAAACAAAGAATTCACAGCTGAGGAACGCCGAATGGCTGAGAAACAACTAAAGAAATGTTCAACATCTTTAGTCATCAGGGAAATGCAAATCAAAACAACCCTGAGATTTCACCTCACACCAGTGAGAATGGCTAAGATCAAAAACTCAGGTGACAGCAAATGCTTGGGAGGATGTGGAGAAAGAGGAACACTCCTCCATTGTTGGTGGGATTGCAGACTGGTACAACCATTCTGGAAATCAGTCTGGAGGTTCCTCAGAAAATTGGACATTGAACTGCCTGAGGATCCAGCTATACCTCTCTTGGGCATATACCCAAAAGATGCCCCAACATATAAAAAAGACATGTTCATAGCAGCCTTATTTATAATAGCCAGAAGGTGGAAAGAACCCAGATGCCCTTCAACAGAGGAATGTATACAGAAAATGTGGTACATCTACACAATGGAATATTACTCAGCTATCAAAAACAATGACTTTATGAAATTAGTAGGCAAATGTTCGGAACTGGAAAATATCATCCTGAGTGAGGTAACCCAATCACAGAAAAACACACATGGTATGTACTCATTGATAAGTGGTATTAGCCCAAATGCTTGAATTACCCTAGATGCACAGAACACATGAAACTCAAGACGGAAGATCAAAATGTGAATGCTTCATTCCTTCTTTAAAAGGGGAACAAGAATACCCTTGGTAGGGAAGAGAGAGGCAAAGATTAAAACAGAGACTGAAGGAACACCCATTCAGAGCCTGCCCCACATGTGGCCCATACATATACAGCCACCCAATTAGACAAGATGGATGAAGCAAAGAAGTGCAGGCAGACAGGAGCTGGATGTAGATCGCTCCTGAGAGACACAGCCAGAATACAGCAAATACAGTGGTGAATGTCAGCAGCAAACCACTGAACTGAGAAGAGCACCCCATTGAAGGAATCAGAGAAAGAACTGGAAAGCTTGAAGGGGCTCAAAACCCCATATGAACAACAATGCCAAGCAACCAGAGGTACTAAGCCAGTACCCAAAGACTATACATGGACTGACCCTGGACTCTGACCTCATAGGTTGCATTGAATATCCTAGTAAGATCACCAGTGTAAGGGGAAGCCCTGGGTCCTGCTAAGACTGAACCACCAGTGAACGTGATTGTTTTGGGGAGGGCGGCAATGGGGGGAGGATGGGGAGGGGAACACCCATTACGAAGGGGATGGGGAGGGTTTAGGGGGATGTTGGCCTATCAACCGGGAAAGGGAATAACACTCGAAATGTAAATAAGCAATACTCAAGTTAATAAAAACACACGCACACACAGACACACACACAGACACACACACAAATACTGTATGGATGCTCTACTACAAAGATTAAAAAACATAAGATCTTTGAAATCTCAATGATATCACACTATTCAAGGAACTATGCACTTCACATTATGATCCTAAGCGATAAGAGAAAGCAATTAGATTTTATATAAGAGAGATATGGTTTCCTTTGGTTTCAAGGAGAAATGACACCAGTAAGTGGCCATCAAGTCAAGTCTACCAATGTCATCAGGAGCTGAGAGACATGAACAAGGAATGCAGATCATCGTGAATATGCAGGCACTCCAATGATAGTTCAAAATCCAATGTTGAGCCAAAAAGATACCCTGAATACAGAGAAGTTGTCCCACTGAGACAGCCTCAAAGTGGGGAACACCCACTCATCCAACTGCCACCTATTCTCTTCTTGTCACTAGAAGTTAGAACTGAAGAACCCAGTTCATCAGGTGTTTGAAAAATTAGGAATGAATGTTAGATTGTTTTTGAAAACATTAAACCTCAAACTGTTAGCTTAATGATGGTAAAAAGGGTGGCTAGAGTTATGGCTTAGTGGTTAAGAGCAGTAAGAGCACTGGCTGTTCTTCCAGAGGTCCTAAGTTCAATTCTGAACAGCTCACATCCATCTATAATGTTGCCCTCTTCTAGCATGCAGGCATGCATTCGAACATAGCACTCAAATCAATCAATTAATCAATCAATCAATCAATCAATCTCTGGGGAAAGAAAAAATAAATAGGAGAATATAAGTGATCCAAAGAGGAAAATAGGTGCCTAAACTATGTGTGGAATAAGAACTATAGAAGGAAATCAGAGAGTAAAATAACAGAAAGGCTGTCTGGAAAAGTTGTAAGAAGACATACTGCCTATGAAGTCTGTGTGTGTGTGTGTGTGTGTGTGTGTGTGTGTGTGTATGTGTGTGTGTGTGTGTGTGTGTGTGTGTGTGTGTTTTGAAAATAGAGAGATTGGGGCTAGAAATGGAAGGAAATTGGGAAGGTTAGTGGATATTGTCAAAATGTATGATATACTTGAGAGACACTGCTTTGATGACACTTGTGTGTAATGAGTGTACTTCAATAAAGAATTTTAAGGGGCAGCAATATTGCTCTGAAGGTAATTCATTTGCCATCAAGCCAGATGTCAGACCTGAGTTTAATCCCCAGAACTCACATGGCAGAGAGGACAACTCAATGTTGTCCTCTGACCTCCACAAACATGCCATGTGCACCTACATACACACACACACACACACACACACACACACACACACACACGAAGATAATTAAGTAAAATGTTATAAAAATTACAAGAATTTATGAAAAGAAAATGGAAATAAATGAATACTTGTAAGAAAATGAGAAAGCCAACAGCCTACATCTGCCAGAAAACCAGAAAGTATGTCCATGGGTCTTTCCCACTTTCCATTCCCCTGTACTCAGTTCTCAGTATCACCACCAACCCTACCACAGGACACCAGGTATAACGTCCCCTCCACATTGTCCATACTTCCAGTGGATCTCACAGAGAAGCTCCCCTGGCCTCCTCTCCCTTACTTAACAATGTTTCCCAGTCCCCAATTCAGATGTAATATCTCTGCTCAATCACAGACCATGTCTGCCAGAAGACCAGGTAGGCAGCCTACAGACCTTCTTCACTCTCTGTTTCCCTAGGCTCAGTTCTCAGAGTCGCCCCCAGCACTGCAAGAGAACATGAGCTGCAGCCCTCCTTCCCTATTGCCCTACCTTCAGTCCATGTCTCCTGTGTATCCCACAAACCATCACCACCTGCCTCTCCTCCCACCCCTGTGACTCTATGCCAGCTCCCAACTTGGACAGGAAGCCCCTGCTCAACCACAGACCATGCTGGCCAAAGAAGCAGGAAGGCTGTCTATGGATATAATCCACTCTCTCTGTTACCCCAGTCCCAAATCTCAGGGTTGCCTCTAGCACTTTGACACCACATCTCTCCCTGACCCCCTATACCTGCCTCTAACATCAGCAAATATTCCCCTGAACACACCAGCAGTGTTCAGTGAAACAGGCAACAAGCTCTCTGAGAATCCAGAGAGGAAATAGAAACCAAGGAACATAAAAAAGACAAACCCAGAAATCGGTACCTAGATCTAGAGTCCCCAAAACTCAGATGCCTAGACAAGCGCAAGAAAACAATAAACATACAGGGCAATGTGTTTCCATCAGCACCAGACATCTGACCACAACAGGCCATGAATATTCTAACATAGCTGAAACACAAAACAAAAACCTTAAAACCAACTATATCAAGATGATAGCAGAAATTATTAAAGCAGAAGCCCTTCACAATCCCATATCTTTTTTGCTATTGGCCATGTGTAGTTGTTAGACTTTTTTTTTGCCACCGTGTATCTTATCCTCTTTTATTAAAATGACAGTGCTAGAAGCTGTAAGCAAAGAGTGTTGGGGTACCTGGAAGAGAATGGGGGACAAGACACATGAAGAAGGATGCCAAGAAAAGAGTATGATCAGGGCGACCATTTTATTTTTCCCCAAGGCTGAATTTATGCCATAATATGGGTAACAGAGGGAGGGGGGAAGTAAGAAACATTTACACAGGCCAAGCACACAATATTCATGTGGTCAGGGAATACGCTGATGTTGACAGGTTGTCAGAAAGGTCACAGGTTTGTCATATCTACTAGTTAGCAGGATGTTGGTTTTTTCAGAAAGGTTACAGATCATCACATTGGGTATCTTTTTTTATCTTTATTAACTTGAGTATTTCTTATTTACATTTCGATTGTTATTCCCTTTTCTGGTTTCCGGGCCAACACCACCTAACCCTTCCCCTCCCCTTCTATATGGCTGTTCCCCTCCCCATCCTCCCCCAATTACCGCCCTCCGCACAACAATCACATTCACTGGGGGTTCAGTCTTGGAAGGACCAAGGGCTTCCCCTTCCACTGGTGCTCTTACTAGGCTATTCATTGCTACCTATGAGGTTGGAGCCCAGGGTCAGTCCATGTATAGTCTTTGGGTAGTGGCTTAGTCCCTGGAAGCTCTGGTTGCTTGGCATTGTTGTTCATATGGGGTCTCCAGCCCCTTCAAGCTCTTCAAGTCCTTTCTCTGATTTCTTTAATGGGGGTCCCGTTCTCAGTTCAGTGGTTTGCTGCTGGCATTTGCCTGTATTTGCTGAATTCTGGCTGTGTCTCACAGGAGAGATCTACATCCGGCTCCTGTCGGCCTTTACTTCTTTGCTTCATCCATCTTATCTAATTGGGTGGCTGTATATGTATGGGGCATGTGGGGCAGGCTCTGAATGGGTGTTCCCTCTGCCTCTGTTTTAAACTTTGCCTCCCTATTCCCTGCAAAGGGTATTCTTGTTTCCCTTTTAAAGAAGGAGTGAAGCATTCACATTTTGGTCATCGCTCTTGAGTTTCATGTGTTCTGTGCATCTAGGGCAATTCAAGTATTTTGGCTAATATCCACTTATCAATGAGTGCATACCATGTGTGTTTTTCTGTGATTGCGTTACCTCCCTCAGGATGGTATTATCCAGTTCCATCCATTTGCCTATGAATTTCATACAGTCATTGTTTTTGATAGCTGAGTAATATTCCATTGTGTAGATGTAGCACAATTTCTGTATCCATTCCTCTGTTGAAGGGCATCTGGGTTCTTTCTAGCTTCTGGCTATTATAAATAAGGCTGCGATGAACATAGTGGAGCACGTGCCTTTTGTATATGTTGGGGCATCTTTTGGGTATATGCCCAAGAGAGGTATAGCTGGATCCTCAGGCAGTTCAATGTCCAATTTTCTGAGGAACCTCCAGACTGATTTCCAGAATGGTTGTACCAGTCTGCAATCCCACCAACAATGGAGGAGTGTTCCTCTTTCTCCGCATCCTCGCCAGCATCTGCTGTCACCTGAGTTTTTGATCTTAGCCATTCTCACTGGTGTGAGGTAAAATCTCAGGGTTGTTTTGATTTGCATTTCCCTTATGACTAAAGATGTTGAACATTTCTTTAGGTGTTTCTCAGCCATTCGGCATTCCTCAGCTGTGAATTCTTTGTTTAGCTCTGAACCCCATTTTTTAATAGGTTTATTTGTCTCCATGCGGTCTAACTTTTGAGTTTTTTGAATATTTTTGATATAAGCCCTCTATCTATTTTAGGATTGGTAAATATCTTTTTCCAATCTGTTGGTTGCCATTTTGTCGTAACCATAGTGTCCTTTGCCTTACAGAAGCTTTGCAGTTTTATGATATCCGATTTGTCGATTCTTGATCTTAGAGCATAAGCCATTGTTGTTTTGATTAGGAAATTTTCTCCAGTGCCCATGTGTTCGAGATGTTTCCCCACTTTTTCTTCTATTAGTTTGAGTATATCTGGTTTGATGTGGAGGTCCTGGATCCACGTGGACATAAGCTTTGTACAGGGTAATAAGCATGGATCGATCTGCCTTCTTCTACATGTTGACCTCCAGTTCAGCATCATTTGCTGAAAATGCTATCTTTTTTCCATTTGATGGTTTTGGCTCCTTTGTCAAAGATCAAGTGACCATAGGTTTGTGTGTTCATTACTGGGTCTTCAATTCTATTCCACTGGTCTATCTGTCTGTTTCTGTACCAATACCATGCAGTTTTTGTCACTATTGCTCTGTAATACTCCTTGAGGTCAGTGATAGTGATTCCCCCAGAATTCCTTTTATTGTTGAGGATTATCTTATTTATCCTGGGTTTTTTGTTATTCCAGATGAATTTGCAAATTGTTCTGTCTAACTCTTTGAAGAAATGGATTGGTATTTTGATGGGGATTGCATTGAATCTGTAGACCGCTTTTGGTAAAATGGCCATTTTTACTATATTAATCCTGCCAATCCATGTGCATTGGAGATCTTTCCATCTTCTGAGGTCTTCCTCAATTTCTTTCTTCAGAGGTTTGAAGTTCTTATCATACAGATATTTTACTTGCTTGGTTAAATTCCCACCGAGGTATTTTATATTATTTCGGACTCTTATGAAGGGTGTAATTTCCCTAATTTATTTCTCAGCTTGTTTCTCTTTTGTGTAGAGGAAGGCTACTGATTTATTTGAGTTAATTTTATACCCAGCCACTTTGCTGAAGTTGTTTATCAGCTTTAGTAGTTCTCTGCTGGAACTTTTGGGATCAATTAAATATACTATCATATCATCTGCAAATAGTGATATTTTGACTTCTTCTTTTCAAATCTGTATCCTCTTGATGTCCTTTTGTTTTCTAATTGCTCTGGCTAGAACTTCAAGAACTATATTGAATAAGTAGGGAGAGAATGGGCAACCTTGTCTAGTCCCTGATTTTAGTGGGATTGCTTCAAGGTTCTCTCCATTTAGTTTAATGTTAGCGACTGGTTTGCTGTATATGGCTTTTACTATGTTTAGGTATGGGCCTTGAATTCCTATTCTTTCCAGGACGTTTATCATGAAGGCGTTTTGAATTTTGTCAAATGCTTTCTCAGCATCTAATGAAATGATCATGTGGTGTTTATCTTTCAGTTTGATTATATAATGGATCATTTTGATGGTTTTGTGTACATTAAAAAATCCCCGCATGCCTGGAATGAAGCCTACTTGATCATGGTGGATGATTGTTTTGATGTGCTCTTGGATTCCGTTTGCCAGAATTTTATTGAGTATTTTTGTGTCAATATTCATAAGGGAAATTGGTCTGAAGTTCTCTTTCTTTGTTGGGTCTTTGTGTGGTTTAGGTATAAGAGTAATTATGGCTTCATAGAAGGAATTCGGTAGTGCTCCATCTGTTTCAATTTTGTGGAATAATTCATATAGTATTGGTATGAAGTCTTCTGTGAAGGTCTGATAGCATTCTGTACTAAACCCGTCTGGACCTGGGCTCTTTTTGGTTGGGAGACCTTTAATGACTGCTTCTATTTCGCTAGGAATTATGGGTTTGTTTAAATGGTTTATCTGTTCCTAATTTAACTTCGGTACCTGGTATCTGTCTAGGAAATTTTCCATTTCCTGCAGATTTTCAATTTTTGTTGAATATAGGCTTTTGTAGTATGAGCTGATGATTTTTTTTGAATTTCCTCTAATTCTGTAGTTATGTCTCCCTTTTCATTTCTGATTTTGTTAATTTGAACACACTCTTTGTGTCCTCTCATTAGTCTGGCTAAGGGTTTATCTATCTTGTTGATTTTCTCAAAGAACCAACTTTTGGTTCTGTTTATTCTTTCTATGGTCCTTTTTGTTTCTACTTGGCTGATTTCAGCTCTGAGTTTGATTATTTCCTGCCTTCTACTCCTCCTGGGTGTATTTCCTTCTTTTTGTTCTAAAGATTTTAGGTGTGCTGTCAAGCTGGTGACATATGCTCTCTCCTGTTTCTTTCTATAGGCACTCAGAGCTATGAGTTTTCCTCTTAGCACAGCTTTCATTGTGTCCCAAAAGTTTGGGTATGTCGTACCTTCATTTTCATTAAATTCTTAGATGTCTTTATTTTCTTTCTTTCTTTCTTCCTTGACCAGGTTATCATTGAGTAGAGCATTGTTCAACTTCCATCTATATGTGGGCGTTCTTCCCTTATTGTTATTGAAGACCAGCTTTAGCCCGTGGTGGTGTCATAGGACACATGTGGTTATTTCTGTCTTTCTATATTTGTTTAGGCCTGTTTTATGGCCAATTATATGGTCAATTTTGGAGAAAGTACTATGAGGTGATGAGCAGAATGTATATCCTTTTGCTTTAGGATAGAATGTTCTCTAAATGTCTGTTAATTCCATTTGGTTCATGCCTTCTCTGAGTCTGTCTATGTCTCTGTTTAATTTCTGTTTCCATGTTCTGTCCAGTGATGAGAGTGGGGTGTTGGAAACTCCTACTATTATTTTGTGAGGTGCAATGTGTGTTTTGAGCTTTTGTAAGGTTTCTTTTATGTATGTAGGTGTCCTTGTATTTGGAGCATAGATATTTAGGTTTGAGAGTTCATCTTGGTGGATTTTTCCTTTGATGAATAGGAAGTGTCCTTCCTTATCTTTTTTGATGACTTTTAGTTGAAAATAGATTTTCTTTGATATTAGAATGGCTACTCCAGCTTGCTTCTTCAGACCATTTGCTTGGAAATTTGTTTTCCAGCCTTTTACTCTACGGTAGTGTCTGTCTTTTTCTCTGAGGTGTGTTTCCTGTAGGCAGCAGAATATAGGGTCCTCATTGCTTATCCAGTTCATTAATATATTTCTTTTTATTGGGGAGTTGACACCATTGATGTTGAGAGACATTAAGGAATAGTGTCTATTGCTTCCTGTTATATTCATATTTGGATGTGAGATTATGTTTGTGTGCTTTTCGTCTCTTTGTTTTTTTGCCAAGAAGATTAGTTTCTTGCTTTTTCTAGGGTGTAGCTTGCCTCCTTATGTTGGGCTTCATCATTTATTATCCTTTGTAGCGCTGGATTTGTAGAAAGATATTGTGTAAATTTGCTTTTTGTCATGGAATATCTTGGCTTCTCCATCTATGTTAATTGAGAGTTTTGCAGGATACAGTAACCTGGGCTGGCATTTGTGTTCTCTTAGGGTCTGTATGATATCTGTCTAGGATATTCTGCTTTCATAGTCTCTGGTGAGAAGTCTGGTGTGATTCTGATAGGTCTGCCTTTATATGTTACTTGACCTTTTCCCTTACTGCTTTTAACATTCTTTTTTTATCTTGTGCATTTGGTGTTTTGACTATTATGTGATGGGAGGAGTTTCTTTTCTGGTCCAATGTATTTGGAGTTCTGTAGGCTTCTTATATGTTTATGGGCATCTCTTTCTTTAGCTTAGGGAAGTTTTCTTCTAATATTTTGTTGAAGATATTTACTGGTTCTTTGTGCTGGGAGTCTTCACTCTCTTCTATACCTATTATCCTTAGGTTTGATCTCATTGTGTCCTGAATTTCCTTTATGTTTTAGACCAGTAGCTTTTTCTGTTTTACATTATCTTTGACAGTTGTGTTGATGATTTCTATGGAATGTTCTGCTCCTGAGACTCTCTCTTCTATCTCTTGTACTCTATTGGTGATACTTCTATCTATGGCTCCTTGTCTCTTCATTGGTTTTCTATATCTAGGGTTGTTTCCCTGTGTTCTTTTTTTGTTTCTATTTCCATTTTTAATTCCTTCACCTGTTTGATTGTGTTTTCCTGGAATTCTTTCAGGGATTTTTTGTGATTCCTCTCTATAGGCTTCTACTTTTTTATTTATGTTTTCCTGAGTTTCTCTAAGGGAGTTCTTCATGTCTTTCTTGAAGTCCTCCAGCATCATGATCAAATATGATTTTAAATTTAGATCTTGCTTTTCTGGTGTGTTTGGATATTCACTGTTTGCTTTGGTGGGAGAATTGGGCTCCTTTGATCCCATGTAATCTTAGTTTCTGTTGCTTGGGTTCCTGAGCTTGCCTCTCTCCATCAGATTGTCTCTGGTGTTACTTTGTTCTGCTATCTGACAGTGGCTAGACCATCCTGTAGGCTTGTGTGTCAGGAGTGCTGTAGACCTGTTTTCCTGTTTTCTTTCAGCCAGTTATGGGAACAGAGAGTTCTGCTTTCGGGCATGTAGTCTTTCCTGTCTACTGGTCTTCAGCTGTTCTTGTGGGCCGTTGTCCTTAGTCCACAAGTCAGGTCACTTGGAGCAGAAAAGTTGTTCTTACCTGTGGTCCTTTGGCTCAAATTTCTCATGGGGCACTGCTTTTGAGCTCTCTGTGTGGGCGGCAACCAGGGGGCCTGAGCACCATGCACTGTGTCCCAGATGGCGTTAGGTGTTTTCCTCTTGAGTCAGAAATGTGTGCAGAGTGTAATCTCTTCTGGCTTACCAGGTGTGTCTGCCCCTCTGAAGGTTTAGCTCTCCCTCCCAGGGGATTTGGGTGCAGAGAACTGTTTATCCAGTCCTTCCAGGTCCTGGCGGTGTCTGGAGCGCTGGGGACCTGTCCACATTGGGTATCCTGATGTATCATATTATTATTCATTTTGACCACCAGATTTGTATTAGTCTTCTGCATCTGGCTGGGGATTTTCCATGAACCCAGTCATAGTTAATTCTAACCATAATAATAACATCAATATGGAGGGCTTCAAGGGCATCACTCCTAACATCTCCCCCTTCTTTATAGTCAAATGAAAAGGTGACCAGATGTCCTTGCTGTCCCGGAATGAGCTCTTCGAGAACTGCTTTTGTCTTAGGTTGGGGTAATGTTAGTCACATCACCAAAAGAATTTTGTGGCCAGGGTCTGTCATGGAATAAGGCAGCAGCTAAGGCGGCTTCTGTCTTCTTCCTTCTTCACTGTCCTTCACTCTCCTCCTCCTCCTCTTCCTCCTCCTCCTCCTCCTCCTCATGGTATCTACCTGTGACCCCCAGCCTCTCAACTGAAATTCTACCTCCTCTATTCCTTCAAGTAATGGGCTATAGCCATTTTATTTTAACCAATAACTAAATTGATGAGCAAAGTTTACATAGCCTCACTTGATGTATATGAAGATCTGTTTGTTGGGGGCAACCATATCCTGGGTGCCAGTATTTAGCATATAAATACTTAGCAGCACCAGACCAACCCCCAAAAGCTATTCCACAGGCTTGACTTATGACTTGTTTGTTTAATGACTGTTGTATGTTTGTCTGTGAATATATTTAATAAAATGTTTCCTGTAATAGTTACTTTACTCGTTCTGTTATAACATACCACGATCTAAAGCAACTCATTTTGGCTTACAATTCCCTGGGGGATAAATGTTCATACTATCAGGGAAGGAACCAAGATAGGATGCCTGAGCAAGAAGCTGAGAGACCATATCTCAATCTCTAACTGCACGCATGAAATGGAGGTGAGGTGAGACCGTAAATACCCCAAAAAACAGCAACAAACCTACTTCCTCCAGCAAGGCTCTACATTTTAAAAGTTCCATAACCTTCCCCAACTAATTTGAGGATCAAGTGTTCAAATCCATGAGTCCATGAGGGAAATTTCCCATTCATTCAAACCACTACCTCTCTGTAACATTTCAGTTGATTCTGTATACTATTGAGTTTCAAGAACTATTGGTGTTAAATGTTTTGCCTATGATGTTTTAAAACCCAAACTCAGTATATAACTACTCAAAGTACTGTAACTTGGGAGACAACAACTTGGGTTCCTTGGTTCTAGCTTCCAGGGACAAGATGATGTAGAGGACTGGATGCTACCCACTCTGAATAGGGCCCAATGAATGTCTCTCAATCTCAGGGTGTCAGGTTGATCCAGCATTAGCTTTCAGACTCTAGGATAGGAAGATCCTGCTTTATTCACAATAAAGTAACTTTATTCATTTGTTTACATTCCCAGCATTCATCTGCAGTTCATGCTCAACCTTGTCTGTCTTTTTAGTGCCTGATGACATTTATAAATTTGACTTAAAGGCCATCTAGTGGGCATAACTTCAGCCTGAAATCTGTTTCAGGCCACTTCTTTTTGGTTTGTGGTTTTTATAAACAGAATCATAATGTAAATTGTATTATTGCTTGGTTAATTTGGGTGACTAAAGTGTTCCAGAATCAAAGTCACACAGAGCATCCACAGAGAACTCCCACATATGCCTCTTCAGAAAGATTATGAAGTAACATGTCAAATGGTGGGATATAGAATCCGTTTGGATGTGCTTGAGTTACTCTAGCAAACTTTCTGCTGACCTTAACTCCCAGAGACTCTTCTGCTTTTTTTTTTTTTTTTGGTTCTCTTTTTCGGAGCTGGGGACCGAACCCAGGGCCTTGCGCTTCCTAGGTAAGCGCTCTACCACTGAGCTAAATCCCCAGCCCCCTCTTCTGCTTTTTAGGAAACATTCTACCTGATGTTATCATCAATTTATTTGAAAAGCGTGTTGATTTGTGAGTTTTGTTGTTCAATTACCATAAAAACTCATAAAACTGATGCCAGGTTGGAACATGACATTTGAGGAAACCTGAATCTCTTTTCCAGGTATTGAGGATCACTCATATTTGACTCCAAAATAAACTATTTCTCATGTCCCCTTTGAAATGAGAGTTGTGATTTTGCATCATTAAGGAATATGTACCTGATTCTGATTTGTAAAACTAAAGGTGATACTTGGCTGGGTCCTGCACTGCAAGGTGAGAGTTAAGTGCCAGGAAAGAGTGATCTTGGAAGAGGCAGCAACTCCTAGAATACACACAAGAGCATCTTCTCATACTGGGAGTAGCCTTCGGAAGTTGAACAAAGAAAAGAGAGAGATGCCTATCTAATTATCCTCTTCCTCAGACAACCCATGGTTACCATGGGTGTAGATAGGCAAAGTGAAGAGAGTACGATCCCCTCAGCAAGCTAACATTTCAACCTAGGGAGACTAGTGTGACAGAAAACATCTAAGTTACATTGTTCGAGAATTCCTTGAAAAACTTTGGGAATTCCTAAATTTGCCTATTAAAAAAGAAATAATTGCTCAGGTGGAAGAGAGCACTATTGGGGAAAGATGCCAACAACTCTGTCTGATTCCATTTCATTATTTCTTCCTATTTAAAGAAAAAACTTACTGATCAATGGCTAAAGTCATCCCAGGGATAAACTGAGAAAGAATATCAGCTTTCTGTGTCATCGTTCCTGGGTCACAGTTTAGCACCATCCCCAGCTAAAGGATGGTCAAAGCATTATAGAAAGGCAGGGTCAGTGCCCCAACAGTCACAGGAGCAACTGAGCCTTGTCTGAGATCTCACACAAAGCAGTCTTAGGTGGTATACACCAGTCACTGTCACAGCTTAGGGGCAAACTGATGGTTCCACTCTGTAAGTATTAATTCATGAGGGCAATCTACCTTGGAACTAGCTTGCTGTTAACACTAGAGATGGCCATGGCTGTCAGACAATGTCTTAGTTGGGGTTTCTATTCCTGCACAAAACATCATCACCAAGAAGCAAATTGGGGAGGAAAGGGTTTATTCAGTATACACTTCCACATTGCTATTCATCACCAAAGGAAGCCAGGTCAGGAAGCAGGAGCTGATACAGAGGCCAGAGAGGGATGTTACATACTGCCTTGCTTCTCCTGGCTTGTTCAGTTGCTTTCTTATAGAACCCATGACCACCAGCCCAGGGATGGCACCATCCACAATAGGCTATGCCCCCTCCATTTGATTACTAGTTAAGAAAGGCCTTACAGCTGGATCTCATGGAGGCATTTCCTCAACTGAGGCTCCTTTCTCTGTGATAACTCTAGCTTGTATCAAGTTGGCACACAAAACCAGCCAGTACACACAATAAGCACAGCATCTGTGACACTACCAGAGCAAAACCTCAAGGGTAAGGGTAATGGCAGGCAGCAACAGGTGTTACCACAGCTCTTCTCAGCCTTCATCCTGATCTGTGTTTGCTTTAATATCTCTCTCTGACCACTTCCTGTGATCATGGATTATAAATAGAGCTTTTTGTTGAGTCAAAGCATCCTCAGAAGTTTGAGAGGCAGCAAGATGTTGGCAGCCCACCTCCACCTCCTCCTTCTCCTATGTTTCACAGGTGAGATAAAGGGCCAAGAGGATTTGTCTCTTGAAGATGTTTTGGAGAGTGGTAAGGAGTAAAGGCCATCTGCAGCGCAGATCTCGCAGGTCACGGTCTCCTGACAGTGGGAACCTCTGTTCCATGTCTCTTGTCCTCTATGAATCACCCTTTGTCTCTGGTTACAGTCTCCAATGGGCAGATCATGCTCACCCAGCAAGCAGAGTCCCTTTGGATTTCTCCAGGAGAGAGAGTCTCCATCACCTGCAGGGCCAGTCAGAGCCTCCTCTACACAGATGGAAAGCACTACCTATCTTGGTACCAGCAGAGACCAGGACAAACTACCAAGGCCCTCATTTACCACGCTTCAGTCAGGACTGATGGAGTCCCCACCAGGTTCATTGGCAGCGGATCTGGGACAGAATTTACCCTTTCTATTGAACATGTCCAGCCTGAGGACTTTGCAATTTATTATTGTCTTCAAACACTGAAGAGCCCTTCCACAGTGATTGAGTCTTGAACAATAACTGCCCATGGGCCTGCTTCACCCACCTGCCTGGGACTCAGGGACTCCTCTGAGAGAAACAACTGGGGAGTCTGTGCAGACAGTGAAAACCAGCTTAATGGCACAAACACAGACTACTACATGGAGTTGTCTCATCTGCTTAGTCTCCTGTGTGATTTTCAGTGGCTTGCACAGAAAAGATGTAAAAGACATTGGATCAAATTTTAAAAAGCAGAAAAAAGCAGGCTGGATTAGTACATATTCATTCTCTCCCCCTCCCCATTCTCTTCCTCCCCCACCCAACTTCCTCTCCTTAGTCCGCTCTGGACACTGAGGCACCTCCTTTTCCAGCTCACCATCACTTTCCATCTTCTCTCAGCCTGTCACTTTGGGATAGGCCTTCCCCTGTGGGTTTTGTTCCTCAAGATGTTATATCTTGCTAAGATGCTTTAAAACATTACTCAGGAATAATTAAGCCATTGTATACCTGCTGTATTCTCCAGAGTAATAGAAACTGCCTTTCATGTTAGTCTGGTCTATATAGGGAAGGACTCTAATGCAGATAGCAGGAAAAAATATACTTTACCACATGAAAATCAAGAACTACTACTAGCATAACAGAAGGTTAACAGGGGTTGGCAATCAAAAATTCTCCAAGTTTCTCATTGCTAGGAACAACCAAAACTGTATACACTTGGGATGAATTCAGTGAGTGTGAGCCAGGCCTATTGACTACACTGGAATTGAATATGTTATATTTAGGATCACAGTTACTCTATGCTGTGTACTATTTAGTTTTTTTTTTTTTTGTCAACTTGACATACTGGGGAGATAGAACCTTAATAGAGGTATGGCTTCTTTGAGATTGCATGTAGGCAGGTCTGTGGAGGCATTTTACATTAATGATTATTGTGGAAGAGTCCAGGACACCATGGGTGGAGTCCTTCCTGGATGGTGATCCTGAGGGGTAGAAAAAAGCATGCTGGGCAAGCCATGGAGAGCAAGCCAGTTCTTTTCTTCATGGATCCTGTCTCTGCTCTTGCTGGAGTTCCTACCCTGACTTCCCTTGATAATTGACTGTGATCAGCACTTGCAAGCCAAATAAACCTCTTCCTCCCCAACTTGCTTTTGGTCATGATATTTATCACAGTGATAGAAAGCAAACTGTGATGTTATTGAACCTAGAAAGCCAGAGGTTTCCCTTCTTCTGTCTTAGACCTTGTTTTCTCATGAATAAATTTACTTTTTACTAGTGCTGCTGATTGGATAAGCCAGTACCCTCTTCAGTCTTTTCATCCTTGCCTTGTCTCAAGCTCTCATCACCTCCTACATACAACATTAAATTGTCATAGTTGTTTCCAAGATCCATTCATCTTCTGCAGGTCAAGTCACAACCTCCTGCATAGTGATGGAGACACCAGTAGGGAAATACTGCACATATCATGTATGGACTGAAATACATGGGAAACAGTGTGATCTCAGGGGTCATCCACTCACCTGTTTTCTTTCCTCATCTCTCTTTGTCCTAAACCAGGGAACTAGAAAATTAACAGTCCTAAAATGTTAAATGGGGACTGTCTTAATCAGGGTTTCTTTTCCTGTACAAACATCATGACAAAAAAAGCAAGTTTGGGAGGAAAGGGTTTATTCAGCTTACTTCCACGTTGCTGTTTCATCACCAAAGGAAGTCAGGACTGGAACTCAAGCAGGTCAGGAAGCAGGAGCTGATGCAGAGGCCATGGAGGGATGTTTCTTACTGGCTTGCTTCCCCTGGCTTGCTCAGCTTGCTCTCTCATAGAACTCAAGACCACCACCCACAATGGGCTGGGTCCTCCCACCTTGACCACTAGGGTAGAAAATGCCTTACAGCTGGGTCTCACGAAGGCATTTCCACAACTGAGGTTCCTTTTCTGAAATAACTCCAGCTTGGGTCAAGTTGACACACAAAACTAGCCAGGACAGGGACCAACTCATTTTGAGAAGTTAAACACCCAAACGGTGGAGGTGAGATTAGAGTTGAATTTTTAATTGATACCTTACAAAGTGGGAGGGGGCAGCCTATTAAGTGAGCAACTGAAATACAATATTATCTTTTGAAGAAGGGCAATAAAGTTCACTGCTGCAGGCATCCACAATGAAAGTCGGAATCGAATGGAAATATACAATACCATGACCCAAGAACCCTAACACAGCATTGGAGACCAAAGACAGGGAAATATGCATGTTGATAAATCTCTAGGAGGGAAATAACCACACTCTTGGCTTCCTTCCAGCTAACACAAATGAAGAAATAACCAGTGTATATGTACTAGCCTTCATTTTTTTCTGCCATTTATAGCACATGGGTTTATTTTAGTAAATTTCGGGTATCTCTGCCGCAAGGCAAGCTACAAGAATGCTAGAGATGACCTAGGTAAACCTGACCTGCACTTTCAGGAGCACAGGTGGTGGCAAAGCTGCCTTGGCAATGTCAGAGGCCAGAGATGAGGAATGGCTCACTTCCTGGAATAGACCTCCTCAAAGGATCTCTGTGGTCCATGATGCCACTGAGGGCCATGTGCGGATCAGTGGTCATGATACCTCCAGGAAACAAGTTGATGTCCAAGGCCACCTAACACCACCCAGATGTCTATGCGTGCCACAGCTTGAGGCCATGTTGATATAGGGCCATACTAATCTGAGTGGTTTCATGTTCACCTGAGGTCATGGTGATGTTTGGATCTGCTGCTGCTGAGGAATATGCCTGGGTACAGTGCCCTGGGGCAGTTAGGGTCTGTGTTGATATCCATGGTCCATGCTACCACCAAAGGCTGGACTGATGTTCCTAGCCTGTATTGATGCCTGAAACCATGTTGATGTCCATTGGCCATGCTTCTGCTGTGAGGCATACCAATTTGAGTGGCTTGTGCTGCCCACTGGGGTTATGGTGATATCTGGGTCATGCTGCCACAGAGGGCAGTGTCTGGGTCTAAGGGTCTAGTGCAGCTGGGGTCTGTATTGATGTCCATGGCCCATGTTACCACCGAAGGCTGTGTCCATGGTCCGTGTTACAGCCTGAATACAAGTCAATGTCTGGGGGCTGTGTTTCTGCCAGGGGCCCTATCAATCTGAGTGGCCTGCCTACCACCTAGAGCCATGTTGATATCCGTCATCAGGGCTATTGCTGAGGGATATTCATCAGTCCGTGGATCAACTCCAGCCTGATGCCATGTTCATCATTTGTGCTATACCTAGGAAATAAGTGGAAGCCCATAAGCCATGATACTGCTAACTGTCGAGAGCAAGGCAGTTATACCAAGGACTGCAGACACACAGTTGAGAAAGCAGGATATGGAAGGATTCTCTGACAATACCAACCCCAAAAAGTAATTGCCTAAACAGGAAGCCATCAAAGAGAATTCTTATTTTTTAAAACTATGATAAAGATACTGAAGTGTGGCTCTCTATAATGATGGCTTCTGGCTGGGTTCAGGAAGAAAAGGACATAATTCTATTTCAGGGCCCCTGAGAGTCTGACTATGTTCCAGTGAGTATGTATAGATAACACAAGTTGAGCTTGTTCTTTTGTTTATTTGTTAGTTTGTTTTTATTTTTGTTGTTATTGTTATTGTTTTGTTGTGAGGTCAGAATTGTGGAATGATGCTGGGGACAGCATACCATGACAGGGACTGCCACCAGTAGGCTGGGATGGAGACATCTCAGAAGCTTGCGGCAGCTCCTTGTAAAAAACGATGGCATCTGTGACCCAAAAAGCAGGAGACACATCCTCCAGGGAATGCACCATCTGAAATAAGGGACTTCCTGCAATAGGCCAGGATGGAGACATCTTAGTATCCCATGGCAGATCTTTGTAAAAAAAAAAATAAACCGTTGCTCCCATTTCTCCTAACCTAAGCCCTGGACAACATCTGTGTAGATTTCATTTGTGCATGATTGCTTTTCAGTTGGCCTTGGTGTGCATAATTACATTATTACATATGACTTTCCTATTTCTTTCTTCTTTTGCTCTGGTAAATTCTGTGAAACTAGATGTTCCTTGACGTAATGATTCTTAAACAATTAAAAATAGAGGTATATGGTCACAGCAAAATCCTAATGGCCCAGGTGCATGCTGTGTCTTCTCATCTTGGAAAGAATGTAATAACTGCATAATAGTAGTTCCAGATTAATGCTTGACTTGCAAAGAAAGTTTGAAGAAATTATTACAAAATAAATTAGAGCCAACATTGGGACCCCAAGAAAGGAAAAAAAACTATTGAACTTATGGAATAATTTTGCATAACATTTGAGAGTGGTTCCTGGATAAGCAAGTATAGACTATATAAAAATCTTATAGTAGTCAAACTAGTCAAATAACTCGAAGTCTGAGGAGAGTCATTGTGTGCGATGTATAGAAGCAGAAATCTAGCAGAACTGCTGAGTTAAGGTTAACGATTCTTTCTTGCCATTGCCTGTCAGATCTGCCCATGTCATTTATTATTAGAGCTTGATAGGAGAATGCAAGTAGCCAATCTCAAAGCTCTGAGCTCTGAAACATAATAAGTTAAAAGTTAAGGTTTAAATAATGATAAGGTTTGCAATTATTATTATTTTGGCCACATGCCTGGAATAGGGGAAGCTTGAAACATTGGAGAACAATTGTAATTTTTTTCTTTATTAACTTCAGTATTTCTTATTTCCATTTCCATTGTTATTCCCCTTCCTGGTTTCTGGGCAAAAATCCCCCTAACTCCTCCCCCTCCCCTTCTATATGGGCTTCCCCTCCCCAACGTCCCCCCATTACCACCCTCCCCCAACAATCACATTCACTGGGGGTTCAGTCTTGGCAGGACCAAGGGCTTCACCTTCCACTGGTGCTCTTACTAGGCTATTCATTGCTACCTATGAGGTTGGAGACCAGGGTCAGTCCATGTATAGTCTTTGGGTAGTGGCTTAGTCCTTGGAAGCTCTGGTTGCTTGGCATTGTTGTTCATATGGGGTCTCTAGCCCCTTCAAGCTTTTGCAGTCCTTTCTCTGATTCCTTCAACAGGGGTCCCGTTCTCAGTTCAGTGGTTTGCTGCTGGCATTCGTCTATGTATTTGCTGTATTCTGGGTGTGTCTCAGGAGAGATCTACATTTGGTTCCTGTCAACCTGCACTTCTTTGCTTCATCCATCTTATCTAGTTTGGTGGCTGTCTATGTATGGGCCACATGGGGGGCAGGCTCTGAATGGGTGTTCCTTTTTCCTCTGTTCTAAAGTTTGCCTCCCTATTCCCTGCCAGGGGTATTCTTGTTCCGCTTTTAATAAGAAAGGAGTGAAGAATTCACATTTTGGTCATCCCTCTTGAATTTCATGTGTTCTGTGTATCTAGGGTAATTCAAGCATTTGGGCTAATAGCCACTTATCAATGAATGCATACCATGTGTGTTTTTCTGTGATTGGGTTACCTCACTCAGGATATTTTCCAGTTCTGACCATTTGCCTACGAATTTCATAAAGTCATTGTTTTGATAGCTGAGTAATATTCCATTGTGTAGATGTACCACATTTTCTGTATCCATTCCTCTGGTGAACGGCATCTGGGTTCTTTCCAGCTTCTGGCTATTATAAATAAGACTGATATGAACATAGTAAAGCACATGTTTTTGTTATATGTTGGGGCATCTTTTGGGTATATGCCCAAGAGAGGTATAGCTGGATCCTCAGGTAGTTCAATGTCCAATTTTCTGAGGAACCTCCAGACTGATTGCCAGGATGGTTGTACCAGTCTGCAATCCCACCAACAATGGAGGAGTGTTCCTCTTTCACCATATCCTTGCCAGCATTTGCTGCCACCTGAACTTTTGATTTTAAGCCATTCTCACTGGTATGAGGTGAAATCTCAGGGTTGTTTTGAATTGCATTTCCTTTATGAATAAAGATGTTGAACACTTCTTTAGGTGTTTCTCAGCCATTCGGCATTCCTCAGCTGTGATTTGTTTGTTTAGCTCTGAACCCCATTTTTAATAGGGTTATTTGTCTCCCTGCGGTCTAACTTCTTGAGTTCTTTGTATATTTTGGATATAAGGCCTCTATCTGTTGTAGGATTGGTGAAGATCTTTTCCCTATCTGTTGGTTGCCGTTTTGTCCTAACCACAGTGTCCTTTGCCTTACAGAAGCTTTGCAGTTTTATGAGATCCCATTTGTCGATTCTTGATCTTAGAGCATAAGCCATTGGTGTTTTGTTCAGGAAATTTTCTCCAGTACCCATGTGTTCGAGATGCTTCCCCATTTTTTCTTCTATTAGTTTAAGTGTATCTGGTTTGATGTGGAGGTCCTTGATACATTTGGACTTAAGCTTTGTACAGGGTCATAAGCATGGATCGATCTGCCTTCTTCTACATGTTGCCCTCCAGTTGAACCAGCACCATTTGCTGAAAATGCTATCTTTCTTCCATTGGATGGTTTTGGCTCCTTTGTCAAAACTCAAGTGGCCATAGGTGTGTGGGTTCATTTCTGGGTCTTAAATTCTATTCCACTGGTCTATCTGTCTGTCTCTGTACCAATACCATGCAGTTTTTATCACTATTGCTCTGTAATTCTTTTTTTTTATTTTTTTTATTAACTTGAGTATTTCTTATATACATTTCAAGTGTTATTCCCTTTCCCAGTTCCCGGGCAAAATCCCCCTCCCCCCTCCCTTTCCTTATGGGTGTTCCCCTCCCAACCCTCCCCCCATTGCCGCCCTCCCCCCATAGTCTAGTTCACTGGGGGTTCAGTCTTAGCAGGACCCAGGGCTTCCCCTTCCACTGGTGCTCTTACTAGGATATTCATTGCTACCTATGGGGTCAGAGTCCAGGGTCAGTCCATATATAGTCTTTAGGTAGTGGCTTAGTCCCTGGAAGCTCTGGTTGCTTGACATTGTTGTACTTTTGGGGTCTCGAGCCCCTTCAAGCTCTTCCAGTTCTTTCTCTGATTCCTTCAACGGGGGACCTATTCTCAGCTCAGTGGTTTGCTGCTGGCATTCGCCTCTGTATTTGCTGTATTCTGGCTGTGTCTCTCAGGAGCGATCTACATCCGGCTCCTGTCGGTCTGCACTTCTTTGCTTCATCCATCTTGTCCAATTGGGTGGCTGTATATGTATGGGCCACCTGTGGGGCAGGCTCTGAATGGGTGTTCCTTCAGTCTCTGTTTTAATCTTTGCCTCTCCCTTCCCAGCCAAGGGTATTCTTTTTCCTCATTTAAAGAAGGAGTGAAGCATTCACATTGTGATCATCCGTCTTGAGTTTCGTTTGTTCTAGGGATCTAGGGTAATTCAAGCATTTGGGCTAATAGCCACTTATCAATGAGTGCATACCATGTATGTCTTTCTGTGATTGGGTTAGCTCACTCAGGATGATATTTTCCAGTTCCAACCATTTGCCTACGAATTTCATAGACTCGTTGTTTTTGATAGCTGAGTAATATTCCATTGTGTAGATGTACCACATTTTCTGTATCCATTCCTCTGTTGAAGGGCATCTGGGTTCTTTCCAGTTTCTGGCTATTATAAATAAGGCTGCGATGAACATAGTGGAGCACGTGTCTCTTTTATATGTTGAGGCATCTTTTGGGTATATGCCCAAGAGAGGTATAGCTGGATCCTCAGGCAGTTCAATGTCCAATTTTCTGAGGAACCGCCAGACTGATTTCCAGAATGGTTTTACCAGTCTGCAATCCCACCAACAATGGAGGAGTGTTCCTCTTTCTCCACATCCTCGCCAGCATCTGCTGTCACCTGAGTTTTTGATCTTAGCCATTCTCACTGGTGTGAGGTGAAATCTCAGGGTTGTTTTGATTTGCATTTCCCTTATGACTAAAGATGTTGAACATTTCTTTAAGTGTTTCTCAGCCATTCGGCATTCCTCAGCTGTGAATTCTTTGTTCAGCTCTGAACCCCATTTTTTAATAGGGTTATTTGTTTCCCTGCGGTCTAACTTCTTGAGTTCTTTGTATATTTTGGATATAAGGCCTCTATCTGTTGTAGGATTGGTAAAGATCTTTTCCCAATCTGTTGGTTGCCGTTTTGTCCTAACCACAGTGTCCTTTGCCTTACAGAAGCTTTGCAGTTTTATGAGATCCCATTTGTCGATTCTTGATCTTAGAGCATAAGCCATTGGTGTTTTGTTCAGGAAATTTTTTCCAGTGCCCATGTGTTCCAGATGCTTCCCTAGTTTTTCTTCTATTAGTTTGAGTGTGTCTGGTTTGATGTGGAGGTCCTTGATCCACTTGGACTTAAGCTTTGTAAAGGGTGATAAGCATGGATCGATCTGCATTCATCTACATGTTGACCTCCAGTTGAACCAGCACCATTTGCTGAAAATGCTATCTTTTTTCCATTGGATGGTTTTGGCTCCTTTGTCAAAAATCAAGTGACCATAGGTGTGTGGGTTCATTTCTGGGTCTTCAATTCTATTCCATTGGTCTATCTGTCTGTCTCTGTACCAATACCATGCAGTTTTTATCACTATTGCTCTGTAATACTGCTTGAGTTCAGGGATAGTGATTCCCCCTGAAGTCCTTTTATTGTTGAGGATAGCTTTAGCTATCCTGGGTTTTTTGTTATTCCAGATGAATTTGCAAATTGTTCTGTCTAACTCTTTGAAGAATTGGATTGGTATTTTGATGGGGATTGCATTGAATCTGTAGATTGCTTTTGGTAAAATGGCCATTTTTACTATATTAATCCTGCCAATCCATGAGCATGGGAGATCTTTCCATCTTCTGAGGTCTTCTTCAATTTCTTTCCTCAGTGTCTTGAAGTTCTTATTGTACAGATCTTTTACTTGCTTGGTTAAAGTCACACCGAGGTACTTTATATTATTTGGGTCTATTATGAAGGGTGTCGTTTCCCTAATTTCTTTCTCGGCTTGTTTCTCTTTTGTATAGAGGAAGGCAACTGATTTATTTGAGTTAATTTTATACCCAGCCACTTTGCTGAAGTTGTTTATCAGCTTTAGTAGTTCTCTGGTGGAACTTTTGGGATCACTTAAATATACTATCATGTCATCTGCAAATAGTGATATTTTGACTTCTTCTTTTCCGATCTGTATCCCCTTGATCTCCTTTTGTTGTCTGATTGCTCTGGCTAGAACTTCAAGAACTATATTGAATAAGTAGGGAGAGAGTGGGCAGCCTTGTCTAGTCCCTGATTTTAGTGGGATTGCTTCGAGTTTCTCTCCATTTAGTTTAATGTTAGCAACTGGTTTGCTGTATATGGCTTTTACTATGTTTAGGTATGGGCCTTGAATTCCTATTCTTTCCAGGACTTTTATCATGAAGGGGTGTTGAATTTTGTCAAATGCTTTCTCAGCATCTAATGAAATGATCATGTGGTTTTGTTCTTTCAGTTTGTTTATATGATGGATCACGTTGATGGTTTTCCGTATATTAAACCATCCCTGCATGCCTGGGATGAAGCCTACTTGATCATGGTGGATGATTGTTTTGATGTGCTCTTGAATTCGGTTTGCCAGAATTTTATTGAGTATTTTTGCGTCGATATTCATAAGGGAAATTGGTCTGAAGTTCTCTTTCTTTGTTGTGTCTTTGTGTGGTTTAGGTATAAGAGTAATTGTGGCTTCGTAGAAGGAATTCGGTAGTGCTCCATCTGTTTCAATTTTGTGGAATAGTTTGGATAGTATTGGTATGAGGTCTTCTATGAAGGTTTGATAGAATTCTGCACTAAACCCGTCTGGACCTGGGCTCTTTTTGGTTGGAAGACCTTTTTTTTTTTTTTTTTTTTTATTTATTTATTTTTTTTATTATCTTGAGTATTTTTTATATACATTTCAAGTGTTATTCCCTTTCCCGGTTTCCGGACAGACATCACCCTCCCCCCTCCCCTTCCTTGTGGGTGTTCCCCTCCCAAACCTCCCCCTATTGCCACCCTCCCCGCATAGTCTAGTTCACTGGGGGTTCAGTCTTAGCAGGACCCAGGGCTTCCCCTTCCACTGGTGCTCTTACTAGGATATTCATTGCTACCTATGGGGACAGAGTCCAGGGTCAGTCCATGTATAGTCTTTAGGTAGTGGCTTAGTCCCTGGAAGCTCTGGTTGCTTGACATTGTTGTACTTTTGGGGTCTCGAGCACCTTCAAGCTCTTCCAGTTCTTTCTCTGATTCCTTCAACGGGGGACCTATTCTCAGTTCAGTGGTTTGCTGCTGGCATTCGCCTCTGTATTTGCTGTATTCTGGCTGTGTCTCTCAGGAGCGATCTACATCCGGCTCCTGTCGGTCTGCACTTCTTTGCTTCATCCATCTTGTCTAATTGGGTGGCTGTATATGTATGGGCCACCTGTGGGGCAGGCTCTGAATGGGTGTTCCTTCAGTCTCTGTTTTAATCTTTGCCTCTCCCTTCCCTGCCAAGGGTATTCTTTTTCCTCATTTAAAGAAGGAGTGAAGCATTCACATTTTGATCATCCGTCTTGAGTTTCCTTTGTTCTAGGGATCTAGGGTAATTCAAGCATTTGGGCTAAAAGCCACTTATCAATGAGTGCATACCATGTATGTCTTTCTGTGAGTGGGTTAGCTCACTCAGGATGATATTTTCCAGTTCCAACCATTTGCCTACGAATTTCATAGACTCGTTGTTTTTGATAGCTGAGTAATATTCCATTGTGTAGATGTACCACATTTTCTGTATCCATTCCTCTGTTGAAGGGCATCTGGGTTCTTTCCAGTTTCTGGCTATTATAAATAAGGCTGCGATGAACATAGTGGAGCACGTGTCTCTTTTATATGTTGAGGCATCTTTTGGGTATATGCCCAAGAGAGGTATGGCTGGATCCTAAGGCAGTTCAATGTCCAATTTTCTGAGGAACCTCCAGACTGATTTCCAGAATGGTTTTACCAGTCTGCAATCCCACCAACAATGGAGGAGTGTTCCTCTTTCTCCGCATCCTCGCCAGCATCTGCTGTCACCTGAGTTTTTGATCTTAGCCATTCTCACTGGTGTGAGATGAAATCTCAGGGTTGTTTCGATTTGCATTTCCCTTATGACTAAAGATGTTGAACATTTCTTTAGGTGTTTCTCAGCCATTCGGCATTCCTCAGCTGTGAATTCTTTGTTCAGCTCTGAACCCCATTTTTTAATAGGGTTATTTGTTTCCCTGCGGTCTAACTTCTTGAGTTCTTTGTATATTTTGGATATAAGGCCTCTATCTGTTATAGGATTGGTAAAGATCTTTTCCCAATCTGTTGGTTGTCGTTTTGTCCTAACCACAGTGTCCTTTGCCTTACAGAAGCTTTGCAGTTTTATGAGATCCCATTTGTTGATTCGTGATCTTAGAGCATAAGCCATTGGTGTTTTGTTCAGGAAATTTTTTCCAGTGCCCATGTGTTCCAGATGCTTCCCTAGTTTTTCTTCTATTAGTTTGAGTGTGTCTGGTTTGATGTGGAGGTCCTTGATCCACTTGGACTTAAGCTTTGTACAGGGTGATAAGCATGGATCGATCTGCATTCTTCTACATGTTGCCCTCCAGTTGAACCAGCACCATTTGCTGAAAATGCTATCTTTTTTCCATTGGATGGTTTTGGCTCCTTTGTCAAAAATCAAGTGACCATAGGTGTGTGGGTTCATTTCTGGGTCTTCAATTCTATTCCATTGGTCTATCTGTCTGTCTCTGTACCAATACCATGCAGTTTTTATCACTATTGCTCTGTAATACTGCTTGAGTTCAGGGATAGTGATTCCCCCTGAAGTCCTCTTATTGTTGAGGATAGCTTTAGCTATCCTGGGTTTTTTGTTATTCCAGATGAATTTGCAAATTGTTCTGTCTAACTCTTTGAAGAATTGGATTGGTATTTTGATGGGGATTGCATTGAATCTGTAGATTGCTTTTGGTAAAATGGCCATTTTTACTATATTAATCCTGCCAATCCATGAGCATGGGAGATCTTTCCATCTTCTGAGGTCTTCTTCAATTTCTTTCCTCAGTGTCTTGAAGTTCTTATTGTACAGATCTTTTACTTGCTTGGTTAAAGTCACACCGAGGTACTTTATATTATTTGGGTCTATTATGAAGGGTGTCGTTTCCCTAATTTCTTTCTCGGCTTGTTTCTCTTTTGTATAGAGGAAGGCAACTGATTTATTTGAGTTAATTTTATACCCAGCCACTTTGCTGAAGTTGTTTATCAGCTTTAGTAGTTCTCTGGTGGAACTTTTGGGATCACTTAAATATACTATCATGTCATCTGCAAATAGTGATATTTTGACTTCTTCTTTTCCGATCTGTATCCCCTTGATCTCCTTTTGTTGTCTGATTGCTCTGGCTAGAACTTCAAGAACTATATTGAATAAGTAGGGAGAGAGTGGGCAGCCTTGTCTAGTCCCTGATTTTAGTGGGATTGCTTCGAGTTTCTCTCCATTTAGTTTAATGTTAGCAACTGGTTTGCTGTATATGGCTTTTACTATGTTTAGGTATGGGCCTTGAATTCCTATTCTTTCCAGGACTTTTATCATGAAGGGGTGTTGAATTTTGTCAAATGCTTTCTCAGCATCTAATGAAATGATCATGTGGTTTTGTTCTTTCAGTTTGTTTATATGATGGATCACGTTGATGGTTTTCCGTATATTAAACCATCCCTGCATGCCTGGGATGAAGCCTACTTGATCATGGTGGATGATTGTTTTGATGTGCTCTTGAATTCGGTTTGCCAGAATTTTATTGAGTATTTTTGCGTCGATATTCATAAGGGAAATTGGTCTGAAGTTCTCTTTCTTTGTTGTGTCTTTGTGTGGTTTAGGTATAAGAGTAATTGTGGCTTCGTAGAAGGAATTCGGTAGTGCTCCATCTGTTTCAATTTTGTGGAATAGTTTGGATAGTATTGGTATGAGGTCTTCTATGAAGGTTTGATAGAATTCTGCACTAAACCCGTCTGGACCTGGGCTCTTTTTGGTTGGAAGACCTTTTTTTTTTTTTTTTTTTATTTATTTATTTTTTTTATTATCTTGAGTATTTTTTATATACATTTCAAGTGTTATTCCCTTTCCCGGTTTCCGGACAGACATCACCCTCCCCCCTCCCCTTCCTTGTGGGTGTTCCCCTCCCAAACCTCCCCCTATTTCCACCCTCCCCGCATAGTCTAGTTCACTGGGGGTTCAGTCTTAGCAGGACCCAGGGCTTCCCCTTCCACTGGTGCTCTTACTAGGATATTCATTGCTACCTATGGGGACAGAGTCCAGGGTCAGTCCATGTATAGTCTTTAGGTAGTGGCTTAGTCCCTGGAAGCTCTGGTTGCTTGACATTGTTGTACTTTTGGGGTCTCGAGCACCTTCAAGCTCTTCCAGTTCTTTCTCTGATTCCTTCAACGGGGGACCTATTCTCAGTTCAGTGGTTTGCTGCTGGCATTCGCCTCTGTATTTGCTGTATTCTGGCTGTGTCTCTCAGGAGCGATCTACATCCGGCTCCTGTCGGTCTGCACTTCTTTGCTTCATCCATCTTGTCTAATTGGGTGGCTGTATATGTATGGGCCACCTGTGGGGCAGGCTCTGAATGGGTGTTCCTTCAGTCTCTGTTTTAATCTTTGCCTCTCCCTTCCCTGCCAAGGGTATTCTTTTTCCTCATTTAAAGAAGGAGTGAAGCATTCACATTTTGATCATCCGTCTTGAGTTTCCTTTGTTCTAGGGATCTAGGGTAATTCAAGCATTTGGGCTAAAAGCCACTTATCAATGAGTGCATACCATGTATGTCTTTCTGTGAGTGGGTTAGCTCACTCAGGATGATATTTTCCAGTTCCAACCATTTGCCTACGAATTTCATAGACTCGTTGTTTTTGATAGCTGAGTAATATTCCATTGTGTAGATGTACCACATTTTCTGTATCCATTCCTCTGTTGAAGGGCATCTGGGTTCTTTCCAGTTTCTGGCTATTATAAATAAGGCTGCGATGAACATAGTGGAGCACGTGTCTCTTTTATATGTTGAGGCATCTTTTGGGTATATGCCCAAGAGAGGTATGGCTGGATCCTAAGGCAGTTCAATGTCCAATTTTCTGAGGAACCTCCAGACTGATTTCCAGAATGGTTTTACCAGTCTGCAATCCCACCAACAATGGAGGAGTGTTCCTCTTTCTCCGCATCCTCGCCAGCATCTGCTGTCACCTGAGTTTTTGATCTTAGCCATTCTCACTGGTGTGAGATGAAATCTCAGGGTTGTTTTGATTTGCATTTCCCTTATGACTAAAGATGTTGAACATTTCTTTAGGTGTTTCTCAGCCATTCGGCATTCCTCAGCTGTGAATTCTTTGTTCAGCTCTGAACCCCATTTTTTAATAGGGTTATTTGTTTCCCTGCGGTCTAACTTCTTGAGTTCTTTGTATATTTTGGATATAAGGCCTCTATCTGTTATAGGATTGGTAAAGATCTTTTCCCAATCTGTTGGTTGTCGTTTTGTCCTAACCACAGTGTCCTTTGCCTTACAGAAGCTTTGCAGTTTTATGAGATCCCATTTGTTGATTCGTGATCTTAGAGCATAAGCCATTGGTGTTTTGTTCAGGAAATTTTTTCCAGTGCCCATGTGTTCCAGATGCTTCCCTAGTTTTTCTTCTATTAGTTTGAGTGTGTCTGGTTTGATGTGGAGGTCCTTGATCCACTTGGACTTAAGCTTTGTACAGGGTGATAAGCATGGATCGATCTGCATTCTTCTACATGTTGACCTCCAGTTGAACCAGCACCATTTGCTGAAAATGCTATCTTTTTTCCATTGGATGGTTTTGGCTCCTTTGTCAAAAATCAAGTGACCATAGGTGTGTGGGTTCATTTCTGGGTCTTCAATTCTATTCCATTGGTCTATCTGTCTGTCTCTGTACCAATACCATGCAGTTTTTATCACTATTGCTCTGTAATACTGCTTGAGTTCAGGGATAGTGATTCCCCCTGAAGTCCTCTTATTGTTGAGGATAGCTTTAGCTATCCTGGGTTTTTTGTTATTCCAGATGAATTTGCAAATTGTTCTGTCTAACTCTTTGAAGAATTGGATTGGTATTTTGATGGGGATTGCATTGAATCTGTAGATTGCTTTTGGTAAAATGGCCATTTTTACTATATTAATCCTGCCAATCCATGAGCATGGGAGATCTTTCCATCTTCTGAGGTCTTCTTCAATTTCTTTCCTCAGTGTCTTGAAGTTCTTATTGTACAGATCTTTTACTTGCTTGGTTAAAGTCACACCGAGGTACTTTATATTATTTGGGTCTATTATGAAGGGTGTCGTTTCCCTAATTTCTTTCTCGGCTTGTTTCTCTTTTGTATAGAGGAAGGCAACTGATTTATTTGAGTTAATTTTATACCCAGCCACTTTGCTGAAGTTGTTTATCAGCTTTAGTAGTTCTCTGGTGGAACTTTTGGGATCACTTAAATATACTATCATGTCGTCTGCAAATAGTGATATTTTGACCTCTTCTTTTCCGATCTGTATCCCCTTGATCTCCTTTTGTTGTCTGATTGCTCTGGCTAGAACTTCAAGAACTATATTGAATAAGTAGGGAGAGAGTGGGCAGCCTTGTCTAGTCCCTGATTTTAGTGGGATTGCTTCAAGTTTCTCTCCATTTAGTTTAATGTTAGCAACTGGTTTGCTGTATATGGCTTTTACTATGTTTAGGTATGGGCCTTGAATACCTATTCTTTCCAGGACTTTTATCATGAAGTGGTGTTGTATTTTGTCAAATGCTTTCTCAGCATCTAATGAAATGATCATGTGGTTCTGTTCTTTCAGTTTGTTTATATGATGGATCACGTTGATGGTTTTCCTTATATTAAACCATCCCTGCATGCCTGGGATGAAGCCTACTTGATCATGGTGTATGATTGTTTTGATGTGCTCTTGAATTCGGTTTGCCAGAATTTTATTGAGTATTTTTGCGTCGATATTCATAAGGGAAATTGGTCTGAAGTTCTCTTTCTTTGTTGGGTCTTTGTGTGGTTTAGGTATAAGAGTAATTGTGGCTTCATAGAAGGAATTCGGTAGGGCTCCATCTGTTTCAATTTTGTGGAATAGTTTGGATAATATTGGTATAAGGTCTTCTATGAAGGTTTGATAGAATTCTGCACTAAACCCGTCTGGACCTGGGCTCTTTTTGGTTGGGAGACCTTTAATGACTGCTTCTATTTCCTTAGGAGTTATAGGGTTGTTTAACTGGTTTATCTGTTCCTGATTTAACTTCGATACCTGGTATCTGTCTAGGAAATTGTCCATTTCCTGAAGATTTTCAAGTTTTGTTGAATATAGGTTTTTATAGTAAGATCTGATGATTTTTTGAATTTCCTCTGAATCTGTAGTTATGTCTCCCTTTTCATTTCTGATTTTGTTAATTTGGACGCACTCTCTGTGTCCTCTCGTTAGTCTGGCTAAGGGTTTATCTATCTTGGTGATTTTCTCAAAGAACCAACTTTTGGTTCTGTTGATTCTTTCTACGGTCCTTTTTGTTTCTACTTGGTTGATTTCAGCTCTGAGTTTGATTATTTCCTGCCTTCTACTCCTCCTGGGTGTATTTGCTTCTTTTTGTTCTAGAGCTTTTAGGTGTGCTGTCAAGCTGCTGACATATGCTCTTTCCTGTTTCTTTCTGCAGGCACTCAGCGCTATGAGTTTTCCTCTTAGCACAGCTTTCATTGTGTCCCATAAGTTTGGGTATGTTGTACCTTCATTTTCATTAAATTCTAAAAAGTTTTTAATTTCTTTCTTTATTTCTTCCTTGACCAGGTTATCATTGAGTAGAGCATTGTTCAATTTCCACGTATATGTGGGCATTCTTCCTTGATTGTTATTGAAGACCAGTTTTAGGCCGTGGTGGTCCGATAGCACGCATGGGATTATTTCTATCTTTCTGTACCTGTTGAGGCCCGTTTTTTGACCAATTATATGGTCAATTTTGGAGAAAGTACCATGAGGAGCTGAGAAGAAGGTATATCCTTTTGCTTTCGGATAGAATGTTCTATAAATATCCGTTAAGTCCATTTGGCTCATGACTTCTCTTAGTCTGTCGACATCACTGTTTAATTTCTGTTTCCATGATCTGTCCATTGATGAGAGTGGGGTGTTGAAGTCTCCCACTATTATTGTGTGAGGTGCAATGTGTGTTTTGAGCTTTAGTAAGGTTTCTTTTACGTATGTAGGTGCCCTTGTATTTGGGGCATAGATATTTAGGATTGAGAGTTCATCTTGGTGGATTTTTCCTTTGATGAATATGAAGTGTCCTTCCTTATCTTTTTTGATGACTTTTAGTTGGAAATTGATTTTATTTGATATTAGAATGGCTACTCCAGCTTGCTTCTTCTGACCTTTTGCTTGGAAAGTTGTTTTCCAGCCTTTCACTCTGAGGTAGTGTCTGTCTTTGTCTCTGAGGTGTGTTTCCTGTAGGCAGCAGAATGCAGGGTCCTCATTGCATATCCAGTTTGTTAATCTATGTCTTTTTATTGGGGAGTTGAGGCCATTGATATTGAGAGATATTAAGGAATAGTGATTATTGCTTCCCTTTATATTCATATTTGGATGTGAGGTTATGTTTGTGTGCTTTCATTCTCTTTGTTTTGTTGCCAAGACGATTAGTTTCTTGCTTCTTCTAGGGTATAGCTTGCCTCCTTATGTTGGGCTTTACCATTTATTATCCTTTGTAGTGCTGGATTTGTAGAAAGATATTGTGTAAATTTGGTTTTGTCATGGAATATC
The DNA here is from genome assembly GCF_021556685.1 of Rattus norvegicus. Lineage (NCBI taxonomy): Eukaryota > Metazoa > Chordata > Mammalia > Rodentia > Muridae > Rattus > Rattus norvegicus. The sequence goes on along the minus strand of NC_141537.1, from coordinate 103,497,895 downwards.
TTGGTTTCTCCTTCAATGTTAATTGAGAGTTTTGCTGGATACAGTAACCTGGGCTGGCATTTGTGTTCTCTTAGGGTCTGTATGACATCAGTCCAGGATCTTCTGGCCTTCATAGTTTCTGGCGAGAAGTCTGGTGTGATTCTGATAGGTCTCCCTTTATATGTTACTTGACCTTTTTCCCTTACTGCTTTTAATATTCTTTCTTTATTTTGTGCGTTTGGTGTTTTGACAATTATGTGACGGGAGGTGTTTCTTTTCTGGTCCAATCTATTTGGAGTTCTGTAGGCTTCTTGTATGTCTATGGGTATCTCTTTTTTTAGGTTAGGGAAGTTTTCTTCTATGATTTTGTTGAAGATATTTACTGGTCCTTTGAGCTGGGAGTCTTCACTCTCTTCTATACCTATTATCCTTAGGTTTGATCTTCTCATTGAGTCCTGGATTTCCTGTATGTTTTGGACCAGTAGCTTTTTCCGCTTTACATTATCTTTGACAGTTGAGTCAATGATTTCTATGGAATCTTCTGCTCCTGAGATTCTCTCTTCCATCTCTTGAATTCTGTTGGTGAGGCTTGTATCTACAGCTCCTTGTCTCTTCTTTTGGTTTTCTATACCCAGGGTTGTTTCCATGTGTTCTTTCTTGATTGCTTCTATTTCCATTTTTAATTCCTTCAACTGTTTGATTGTGTTTTCCTGGAATTCTTTCAGGGATTTTTGCGATTCCTCTCTGTAGGCTTTTACTTGTTTATTAATGTTTTCCTGTGCTTCCCTAAGTGTGTTCATGTCTTTCTTGAAGTCCTCCAGCATCATGATCAAATATGATTTTGTAACTAGATCTTGCTTTTCTGGTGTGTTTGGATATTCCATGTTTGTTTTGGTGGGAGAATTGGGCTCCGATGATGGCATGTAGTCTTGGTTTCTGTTGCTTGGGTTCCTGCGCTTGCCTCTCGCCATCAGATTATCTCTAGTGTTACTTTGTTCTGCTATTTCTGACAGTGGCTAGACTGTCCTATAAGCCTGTGTGACAGGAGTGCTGTAGACCTGTTTTCCTCTCTTTCAGTCAGTTATGGGGACAGTGTGTTCTGCTTTCTGGCGTGTAGTTTTTCCTCTCTACAGGTCTTCAGCTGTTCCTGTGGGCCTGTGTCTTGAGTTCACCAGGCAGCTTTCTTGCAGCAGAAAATTTGGTCTTACCTGTGGTCCCGAGGCTCAGGTTCGCTCGTGGGGTGCTGCCCACGGGCTCTCTGCAGCGGCAGCAACCTGGAAGACCTGTGCCGCCCCTTCCGGGAACTTCAGTGCACCAGGGTTCCAGATGGTCTTTGGCTTTTTCCTCTGGCGTCCGAGATGTGTGTGCAGGGAGCAGTCACTTCTGGTTTCCCAGGCTTGTCTGCCTCTCTGAAGGTTTAGCTCTCCCTCCCACGGGATTTGGGTGCAGAGAACTGTTTATCCGGTCTGTTTCTTTCAGGTTCCGGCGGTGTCTCAGGCACAGGGGTCCTGCCGCTCCTGGGCCCTTCCCCACGGAAGCCCAGAGGCCTTATACAGTTTCCTCTTGGGCCAGGGATGTGGGCAGGGGTGAGCAGAGTTGGTGGTCTCTTCCGCTCTGCAGCCTCAGGAGTGCCCACCTGACCAGGCGGTTGGGTCTCTCTCTCACCGGGTCTGGGAGCAGAGAGCTGCTGCGGGCCGAGATCCGCGGGTGTGGGACTTCCGGTAAACACAGAACGTGCCCGGTCCTAGAGAAATTCTGCTTTCCTGTGTCCCAAGCTCACCAGGCAGCTTTCTTGCAGCAGAAAATTTGGTCTTACCTGTGGTCCCGAGGCTCAGGTTCGCTCGTGGGGTGCTCCCCACGGGCTCTCTGCAGCGGCAGCAACCAGGAAGACCTGTGCCGCCCCTTCCGGGAGCTTCAGTGCACCAGGGTTCCAGCTGGTTTGGCTTTTTCCTCTGGCGTCCGAGATGTGTGTGCAGGGAGGAGTCACTTCTGGTTTCCCAGGCTTGTCTGCCTCTCTGAAGGTTTAGCTCTCCCTCCCACGGGATTTGGGTGCAGAGAACTGTTTATCCGGTCTGTTTCTTTCAGGTTCCGGCGGTGTCTAAGGGACAGGGGTCCTGCCGCTCGCTCTGTAATTCTTAATTCTTTGTGGGATGTGTCTAGTCTTTTGAATTTAATTTGGCAATGATTGTACAATGTCTTTTTTGCTACCTGCTTTTGGAGTATCAATAAAAGCCTGGGGCAAGAAAAATGTGAGAGAGCATGAGAAGAGCATGTGACGAGTGAGTGAAGAATGTAAGGTGTGTGTGGAGAAGTGTGTGTGTGTGTGTGTGTGTGTGTGTGTGTGTGAGAGAGAGAGAGAGAGAGAGAGAGAGAGAGAGAGAGAGAGAACAGAGTGCATGTGGTGTGTGTGTTCCATGTGAGGTGTGTATAAAGAGTGTGTGTGAGAGTGAAAGAGGAATGAATGGAGATGTGTAGGAAAGTGGGTATTCAAGAAAAGAAGAGGACACAGGAGAAAAGCAGAGTGCACAACAGAATGCAGAGTGTGTGCAGCCTCAATCTGTGAGAGAGTGAGCAAGAGAGAAAGAGTGCAGAGAGTGAGTGAGAAGAGAGAGAAACTTTATGTCTTGAGAAGTTGCCTGTTAGTTTATACTCAAAAAGTAGTCTGCGTATATTTACTATGTGCCTCCTAAATATCCCTGCTTCCAGTTGAGAACTCCAATCCTGTGTCAAGGTTGGGCCCCAACAGGATGGGGCAGGCCTGGAAGAATGGGGAAGTGAGTGGGATGGGGCATATGATGCAAAATTATTTTTAAATGTCAATAAAAATATGATGCTTAGAAAATTTAAACAATGCTAAAGATGTGTGTTATGGCCAACCTTTACTCTGGCCATAGAAAATGATTCACAAAAGTAATCAATCTAAAGAACATTTTCAGAGGTAATAAAAACCCTTTTTACTATAGAGTTATATTTCTATTGAGGAAATTTTCCTACAACCTCTGACATATACATAAAATAGATATAAAAGTAAAAAATTTACTGATAATCAGGCATATGTAAATTTATTTTAAGACATTTTGTTATATGTATTTTTACCATTTATTAATGATGAAAGCAAGTTTGCATTTTAAGTTTTACAAAAAGAATTAAATCTTGTCTGAATACTTTTTTCTATAGTATATAGAATAACATGAACATATATCAGGTAGGTAGATGTCAACACTTAAAAGTCCTGTTTTACATAAACATATTCTAAAAGTGGAAGAACGATGTTTGAGGCAATTTTAGAAACTTTTAGAAATTCTGCCTTTGACTAAGGACATTTAACAACTTTTTACCTACTACAAATCAACAACTCCAGCTACAATGTTTAAAATCAAACATCCTTATTCTATTTACTATGAAGTGTCGTATATTGTAAATTAAATATTTAACTGAAATGGAAGTAGGGATATAGGAGAATGTAGGAAGGCAATTAACCAAAAACTACGGATGTGTGAAGAAGCCTTATAAAAACTCACTATCCTATAAGCCAATTATAAATATTTTTAAAAAGAGAAGAGGTTCTCTGTATGTGTGAAGAATGCTGCTCCCAGAAACCATGGGATACTGATCTCAGTACCAAGCATAGTCTCCTACCCTATGAGTAATTGGACAGGAAAGCTTTCTCAAAGAAGGCAATATAACACAGGCTACTATCACTCTTGGCTGCCAACCATACTGTTGGTTAGACACTATTACTGAAGACACATGGACTTTGAATGCAGGACATAGAGAAGTCAATCTCAAATTGGATAAGAAACTTCCTTCTTGCTGGATAACTTTCATAGTGCTGAAAGACCCAATGCAGGCTGCTAAAGGAGAAAAGACATCAATTATCTCATCCAGTGCTGGACACAACTGACTTGCAAGAAAGATGTGCCCACTGGTGCAATAGTGGCATGGCTGTTATTGGAGACAACACCTATTTTTATGGTTGAAGAAGGGATTTTATTGCAGGTGCTACAGATATGACCAAAAACCCATGGTTAGGAAAGTCATAGGCTCTAGGGGGAAAATTACTGTAACGTTTTTACTAAATTACCGTGCTGTCAAACTGCCTTCTAAATATTTATATCTATACCCATAGATCAGTGATGTTCTTAACCTTACTCAGAGAAGCTTCTTTTTACAAATAGCAGTAGGCCTTCAGCAAAGCTGTAAGCAACAGTGGGGTTCAGATCAGTTTGGATTGTCCTAAGTTCTCACCTGTCCCATATAGAACACCTTGCCCAGACTCCCATTATTCCTGAACATAGCTGTGAGCACAGAAGTAACAGATCGTGACTTTACTCAAATCTAATTCTTTTCTATTTGTAATATTTTTGCAGAAAAGAATCAAACCTTGATTGTGTGGCTGTGGAAACATTTAGGCAAATAACTGTAGTAACAAACATGATGGAGCTTCAACACAGGATCACTCCTGCAATGGATGTCAGCAGGGTATCAGGCCATGAGCTCAAAGGAAAGATTACTTTGGTATAGACCTCTGGACCTGCTAATAGCATATATTGTTTTCCTGTGAGTTCTCTATTACTGCATGAGAAGTCACCACTGAGAAGCTCATTCACCTTCATGCTTTACCCCTCAAGACTAGGAATGGCATAGCAGGCTTCTGAGCTCAGACCCTTTTAAAGTCCAAATTGAGAGAGAACAGGAAATTTTATTTTCAAATGTTGTCAAAGACCAGCTTTGGCATCCAGTGTAAACTGAGGCAAGGCTTGGAGTCAGCAATTGATCACTCAGAAGACTTTTCTCTGATGAAATAATGGCTGTTTCTCTGAAGCTGGTGAAATATACCCCTGGAGCTGGCAAGAAAAGAAGGGAAAATATCACACACACACACACACACACACACACACACACACACACACAGAGTGGATTAAGCAAGCTTCAACAAACTCCAACAACTCTATTTTTTTCTCCCACAACTGATATATAACAACAAAATCTTTCAAGCAGTACAGAAATTACAATGTGGCTGCATTCTATTTTTCTTCTAGTTAATGACTGTTTTAAATAAAAACGCATGTTCCCCAAAAAAATATGTATTACATGCATAAAAACAAAAAACATTCCCAAGAACCCACATACATTTCTACATTTACATGTTATAAATTAGCAAAGTGTAAGCAAGCAAGTAATTTTCTCAGCTAGTTTCTCCTTACTGACAGACTGCAATTTGTGATTTCAAAGAAAGGAACAATTATTTTGTTATTTACCTTAAAAAGAATGGAATAACAATTGAAATGTACATAAGAAATATCCAATTTAATAAAGATAGAGAATAAAATAAAATAAAAATGATCCTATAAAAATCTTAAAAGAATCATACATCTAAATTTTTATATTAAGAAAAAATCAGCCTCTATCTGTCTGAGTCAGCCGGTAGGTGAAACCTCTCAGAGAATGACATACACCTGTCTGCGTACATTAACAGAATATCATTAGTAGAGTCAGGGATTAGTGTTTACCCATGGGATGGGTCTTATGGAAGAATAAGAAGAAAGATTGCAGCCCTTAAGTGGATAGAAACTCCATCGGAAAACCAACAGTGTTGACTCACCTAGACTAGACCCTTGGGGCTCTCAGAGTCTGAACCACCAACCAAAGAACATACATAGACTGTACCTAGGCCTCCCTGCTCATTTGTAGCAGACGTGCAGCTTGGCCTTCATGTGGGTTCCAAACAACTGAAACAGGGGCTATCCCAAAAGCTGTTGCCTATATATGGGATATGTTCTACAAGCTGAGCTGCCTTGTCTGGCCTCAGTGGGTGAAGAAGCACCTAGCCTCTCAGAGACTTGAAGTGCCAGGATGGGGAACATACCCACTGCAGGCCCCACCTGCTCATAGGAGAAGGGGATGAGGTGGGGGAGGGGGGAAGAATTATGGGGTTCCTGGGAGGGGGCAGTGTGTCAGATGTAAAGTAAATAAAAAAAATAATAGAATTTAATTTTAAAAAATCAGTCATTTCTACTTTAAATCCTCAGTGCACATCTCCTCATTAATAATTTTTTATTAAATCACATCAGGAAGCTCTCCATGAACTCTACTGTATTCCTGTACTGTACTCTCTTCCTTTACTGTCTATCTCTTAAATAGCTTCCCTTTCCTCTCTTTTCTCGTGACAGTTGGGCATACCCTATTCTGTCAAATCTTTCTCTGATTTGTCACTATTTCTGCCACTCAATTAGACATTACTTTCAAACATGAATGCTTCCTTCTACAAACTAACATTACCTTCCTTGTGTGGGAATAAAGGTGCAAACAAAGAGTGTCTGTATTCCAACCAGAGGGATTAAAGGTGTGTATGAAAGGTTGAGCCATATTCTAACTGGAAAGAGATTCAAATATTCTCTAACAGGATCTGATGGCAAAGATCAATAAAACAAGTGAAGCTTAATCTTGAAAGGATATGGAGTAAAAGGAACACTCATACATTCCTTGTGGGAATGAAAACTCATCCAGTCACTATGGAAAACAGTGTGATGGATCCTCAGAAAGAAATCTACCTCGTTTTCTAGCTACACCACTTTTGGACATATACCCAAAGAATATGCCACCCTACCATAGAGGCACTTGTTCAGCCATGTTACTTCTGCTCTGTTTTTAATAACCAGAAATTGGAAACAACCTAGCTGTTCCTCAACAGAAGAATGTATAAAGAATACACACACATACACACACAATATCAACATGAAATTCGCAAGCAAACGGTAGAAAAAATCCTCCTGAATGAGGAATCCTCGACTCAGAAAGATGAATATGGAATATATTCTTTTATATGAATATTAACTGTGAAGCCAATGAAAAGCAAACTACAATCTGTTGGGGTTCAAGAATCTCCACACTAACCATACAATTTCAGTTAAGCAAAAATAGTTTATTGAATTTAATGACCTTAATAATGGTCAGATTAGGAACATAGTTCAGGACTGAGTCTGAACTATGGCATCAAAAAATTCTTAGTGCAGGCTTTTTTTAATAGGAAAAACAGGTTTAAAAGTTTAAAAGGCAAGAAGGGGAGCAATATTACATTTTGGCTTACTAGACAAAGTATTGTCAGCTTTTAGCTGATTAGTCCAGTGTATGGTAAGGGTTGTGGTGAATGAGCAGGGGAATTTCAGAACATTGAGATAATAGAACATGATTGATTCAATCGTAACTTTTTGGCTTATCAATGATATTCTTCAGTGTCAGCTGTAGATAATTACTTCCGGGAAGTGTAATCTGAGAACCTGAACTTGATTTCACCTTATAAGCAAAATGGAGATTGAATACAAAGTGACTACAGTTGTGTTAAATGGAGCAGGCCTCAAAACGATACATAGAGGGTGGGTATAGAGTACAAGACAGAGGAACAGATACATCTCTGTCATCCTAGCTCCAAAATCTTTTGACTAGGGGAACTGAACTAGGGAGAACGTTTGTTTGATGGCAGGATTGGCAATTATTGGGTCAGAATACTTTTCTAGGTAGTAGCATTACACAGAATTATAATTAACTAAATGCTCACTCCACCTGTTAGGCATGTGGAAATGGATGTTGTTCGGAGGGCACAATTCTTAATATAATTTTGTAAATTCAGAAAATGATAGCATGAAAGAGCTAACAGTTCAGCCGGGAGAGAAATGACAACAATATCCTTTGTTGTGTGTCAACACAATATTCACTAAATAATATTCACTGAAAAACGTGAATTCTTTGTGACTTCTGTCCTATGGTCTGATGCTCTTTGCACTATGCATAAACCTTATCCTTCTTGACCAATTTCCAGGGTATTAGCTTCAGGCCCATGTCTGCTTCTACATTCAATTTCTTTGTCCTCCATTGTAAAGCCCAGCCCATCCTTTCCTCATACTTTGTGCACTTCAGCCTTCTCTGCATTTCAAATAGCTCCTCTCTGAGCTGTCAATAGCCAAATTTCTTGTCTCAGGGCTGGGATCAGGTATCCACTTTGCATGGTCATCCTTGTGTGCACATCTGTGTTGCATTCCACACAGGAACATGCCTGTCTCACAATCTTCTGTCTATCATCTTGTTGATCTTTCTGTCAGAGGGTACTAAGTCTCTTTCATGATGAGAGGGCCATTCTCCACGCTGAAGCAAAAGTACCAATGTTAATGAATAGAAAATTAAGTTATAGGTCAAAAAAGAGAACAAAGTCGGTATAAATAAAATATATATTAATATTACTATGTGCAAAAATAGTTCGATGTGGGGCTCAGAGTAGTGCAGAAGATCCCTTCCCTGTTTCTCCTCCTTCTCTTCTTCCATCCTGCCTCCCTCTCCCTCCTTCCTTCCTTCCTACTCTCCCCACTCCAAGGTTTATTATTGTTCCTTCTTTTCATAAGCATTCTCATAACTTTGTTTTCTTTTTTAATTAAAATATTACTATGTTACTTCTCACCTTAAAATCTTTCTAGGAAATCTATCCTTTTGGTTAGTTAAACCTAGAAAGGGACCATCAGTCTGAGAATATGAAGAAATATTCACACACACACACACACACACACACACAGACACACACACACATACACACACACATTCACTTACCTATCTAACTAATTCATCTATCTACCTTACAATTTCTCTGAAGAAGAATTTACAGTTTCGTTAGCTTTTATCACCATGACAAAATGCAAGACGTCTGTCTTTTAATACTCTTGGATGTTTTGAAGAACTACACAAAAGATGTATCTGGGCACATGCTTCTTTTCTTCATTTTTGAACTCCTATCTTTCCTTCTGTATTACTTCTGTTCAGTAAAAAGAACTTCCTCTCACTGGTTTTACTTAAAGACTATGGACTGGTAGGGTGACTCTGTGTGCAAAGTGCTTGTCACATAGGTATGAGTACCAGGTACCCACAAAAAGCCAGATGCAGCAGCAACGTGTACTGTATTTGGAGTGATGCTGTGGCAAGGTGAGAGACAGAAGGAAACAAAAGAATCTCCACAGCAGCTTTATCTAGGAAGCATTTCATGAAGAGTGGTGAACAACTGACCTTGTCTCAGATAAGGTAGAAGGCAACATCTAAACACCCAAACTTGTCTTCTGATCTCCACCCACATACCATGGCAAGAGAGGTTGCCTTCAAATACGAACACACTCAATCATACAAAGACATCATATACAAGGATATAAAATGAGGTCTAAAAAAATAAGACAGTGTGCCAAGAATTATGTTAATTTCTTTATTGAATCATTTTTTTTCTCTGTTCCCTCTCAGATAGTGCTTTGTTGGGTGTATACAATTTTGAGGGATCAAGTTGTTATTGAAATAACACATTCTTTACATAGCATAGGCACAAGGTACTCACCCAGCTCACACCACAAAAGGACTATAGGTTAAATACTTAATAGAGTAGATTGCAAAGAAAAACCAGGTGGTGCTGTGTACCATTAATTCCACTACTTGGGAGGCAGAGACAGGAGGATCTCTTGTGAGTTTGAGGCCACCCTGGTCTAAAGAGTGAGCTTCAGGACAACCAAGAATAGATAGAGAAACCCTGCCTCAAAAACAAAACAAAACAAAACAAAAACATGGATTTAGAATAGGCTTTACAGAACCTTTAATGCTGACACCAACTCCCTGTGGGTGAAACAGAAGCATGTGCCCTTTGAGCATCAGTATACACTCTGCTGAGATGGTTTGCATATTAGTAATTATGTAAGAACCCAGGCTCCTTTAAGGGCAGCAGCCAGGAGCCTAAGGAGCATCCTCTTTTCCAGCTCTCTGAGATGGAGACAGATACACTCCTGCTATGGGTGCTGCTGTTATGGGTTCCAGGTGAGGGTGCAGAGAAGTGCTGGGAATATTCGCTGTGGCCATCATGACTTTCCATGCCTCTGGGTTCTTGACCATTATAATTCAGGCATTTGCAATTGGTTTTAAGTTTCTCAGTTCCTCTTATTTCTCAGAGTGATGTCCACAATTATTCTTAAAAACGTAAATTAGAAGGTTCTCTGCTAGGAAGGTTTTAAAACATATATAACAATGGTCTCTGTGTTTATCATTCCAGGCTCCAGTGGTGACATTGTGCTGACCCAGTCTCCTGCTTTGGCTGTGTCTCTAGGGCAGAAGACCACCATGTCTTGCAAGACCAGCCAGAATGTTGATAATTTTGGGAAGAGTTATATTCACTGGTACCAACAGAAACCAGGAGAGCAACCCAAACTCCTCATCTATTTTGCATCCAACCTAGCATCTCAGGTTCCTGCCAGGTTCAGTGGCAGTGGGTCTGAGAGAGACTTCACCCTCACCATAGATCCTGTGGAGGCTGATGATGTTGCAACTTATTACTGTCAGCAAGGTTGGGAGTTTCCTCTCACAGTGCTCCAGGGCTGAAAAAAAAACCTCCTGGGGTTGCAGCTCACTGAGGCTCAGTCTCTCAGTTCTCTCTTCCTCTCTGAAAACTCAACACAGAGCTCTAAGCTTCTTTGGAAAAAGTTCTCAAATAATGAAACAAGTTTTATAAAGAGCTATGTATATGGCCGAAGAGGGTCCTTTTGTGCCATATAACCAAGGTGAAGAGAAATCAGGCGAAACAAGAAAAAAAGAGATTCTGGATAAACTCTTGACTTAATTAGTGCTGATCCATGGGTCACAAAGACAGAAAAGTTCAGTGAATGTTCATCAGCAATTTCAGAAGAATACGATGCAGGCCCAGATTCTTCCTCGACTCGAACAGCAGATCCCCCCAACCCCCCAGTCCAGACACCACACAGACCTGAAGGGAACCGGTCAACAGTTCTCTGCACCCAAATCTTGTGGGAGGGAGAGCTAAACCTTCAGAGGGGCAGACATGCCTGGGAAGCCAGAAGAGACTACACTCTGCCCACATTTCTAACTCCAGAGGAAAACAACTAATACCATCTAGGACCCCAGTGCACAGGGGACTTGGGAAAAGGCGGTGCAGGCCCTCCTGGTTGCTGCCCTCATGGAGAGCTCAAAAGCAGCCCCCCATGAGGAATTTGAGACATGGGACCACAGGTAAGACCAACTTTTCTGCTCCAAGCAACCTGCCTGATGGACTCAGGACACTGGCCCACAGGAAGAGCTGAAGGGCAGTAGACAGGAAAGGCTACACGTCCGAAAGCAGAACACTCTGTTCCCATAACTGGCTGAAAGAAAACAGGAAAACAGGTCTACAACACACCTGACACACAGGCCTATAGGATGGTCTAGCCACTGTCAAGAAATAGTGGAACAAGGTAATACCAGAGACAACCTGATGGCAAGAAGCAAGCACAGGTAACCAAGCAACAGAAACCAAGGCTACATTGCATCATCAGAGCCCAATTCTCCCACCAAAGCAAACACTGAATATCCAAACACACCAGAAAAGCAAGATCTAGATTTAAAATCACATTTGATCATGATGCTGGAGGACTTCAAGAAAGACATGAAGAACTCCCTTAGAGAAACTCAGGAAAACATAAATAAAAAAGTAGAAGCCTATAGAGAGGAATCACAAAAATCCCTGAAAGAATTCCGGGAAAACACAATCAAACAGGTGAAGGAATTAAAAGCTGAAATCAACCAAGTAGAAACAAAAAGGACCATAGAATCAACAGAACCAAAAGTTGGTTCTTTGAGAAAGTCAACAAGATAGATAAACCCTTAGCCAGACTAATGAGAGGACACAGAGATTCTCCCCAAATTAACAAAATCAGAAATGAAAAGGGAGACATAACACAGAATGAGATGAAATTCAAAAAAATCATCAGATCCAACTACAAAAGCCTATATTCACCAAAACTTGAACATCTGGAGAAAATGTTTAATTTCCTAGACAGATACAAGGTATCGAAGTTAAATCAGGAACAGATAAACCATTTAAACAACCCCATAATTCCTAACGAAATAGAAGCAGTCATTAAAAATCTCCCAACCAAAAAGTGCCCAGGTCCAGATGGGTTCAATGCAGAATTCTATCACGCCTTCATAGAAAAACTCATACCAATACTATCCAAACTATTCCACAAAATTGAACAGATGGAGCGCTACCGAATTCCTTCTATGAAGCCACAATTACTCTTATACCTAAACCACACAAAGACCTAACAAAGAAAGAGAACTTCAGACCAATTTCCCTTATGAATATCGACACAAAAATATGTAATAAAATTCTAGCAATCTAAATCAAAGATAACATCAAAACAATCATCCACCAAGATCAAGTAGGCTTCATCCCATGCATGCAGGGATGGTTTAATATATGGAAAACCATCAACGTAATCCATTATATAAACAAAGTGAAAGAACAAAACCACATGATCATTTCATTAGATGCTGAGAAAGCATTTGACAAAATTCATGATAAAAGTCCTGGAAAGTATAGGAATTCAAGGCCCATGCCAAAACATAGTAAAAGCCATATACAGCAAACAAGCAGCTAACATTACACTAAATGGAGAGAAACTTGAAGCAATCCCACTAAAATCAGGGACTAGACAAGGCTGCCCACGCTCTTCCAACTTATTCAATATAGTTCTTGAGGTCTAGCCAGAGCAATCAGAAAACAAATGGAGATCAAGGGGATACAGATTGGAAAAGAAGAAGCCAAAATATCACTATTTGCAGATGATGTGATTGTATATTTATGCGATCCCAAAAGTTCCACCAGAGAACTACTAAAGCTGATAAACACCTTCAGCAATGTGGCTGGGCATAAAATTAACTCAAATAAATCAGTAGCCTTCCTCTACACAAAAGAGAAAGAAGCTGAGAAAGAAATTAGGGAAATGATACCCTTCATAATAGTCCCAAATAATATAAAATACCTTGGTGTCATTTTAACCAAGCAAGTAAAAGATCTGTATGATAAGAACTTCAAGCCACTGAAGAAAGAAATTGAAGAAGATCTCAGAAGATGCAAAGGTCTCCCATGCTCATGGATTGCCAGGATTAACAAAGTAAAAATGGCCATTTTACCAAAATTGATCTACAGATTCAAAGCAATCCCCATCAAAATACCAATCCAATTCTTCAGAGAGTTAGCCAGAACAATTTTCAAATTCATCTGGAATAACAAAAAACCCAGGATAGCTAAAACTATCCTCAACAATAAAAGGACTTCAGGGGGAATCACTATCCCTGAACTCAAGCAGTATTACAGAGCAATAGTGATAAAAACTGCATTGTATTGGTACAGAGACAGACAAATAGGCCAGGGGACTAGAATTGAAGACCCAGAAATGAACCGACACACCTATGGTCAATTGATTTTTTACAAAGGAGCCAAAACCGTCCAATGGAAAAAAGATAGCATTTTCAGCAAATGGTGCTGGTTCAACTGGAGGTCAGCATGTAGAAGAATGCAGATCGATCCATGCTTATCACCCTGGACAAAACTTAAATCCATGTGGATCAAGGACCTCCACATCAAACCAGATACATTCAAACTAATAGAGGAAAAAGTGGGGAATCATCTCAAACACATGGGCACTGGAGAAAATTTCCTGAACAAAACACCAATGGCTTATGCTCTAAGATCAAGAATTGACAAATGGGATCTCATAAAACTGCAAAGCTTCTGTAAGGCAAAGGACACCCTAGTTGGGACAAAACAGCAACCAACAGATTGGGAAAAGATCTTTACCAATCCTACAACAGATAGAGGCCTTATATCCAAAATATACAAAGAACTCAAGAAGTTAGACCGCAGGGAAACAAATAACCCTACTAAAAATGGAGTTCAGAGCTAAACAAAGAATTCACAGCTGAGGAATGGCTGAATGGCTGAGAAACGCCTAAAGAAATGTTGAACATCTTTAGTCATAAGGGAAATGCAAATCAAAAGAACCCTGAGATTTCACCTCACACCAGTCAGAATGGCTAAGATCAAAAACTCAGGTGACATCAAATGCTGGCGAGGATGTGGAAAAAGAGGAACAGTCCTCCATTGTTCGTGGTATTGCAGACTGATACAACCATTCTGGAAATCTTTCTGGAGGTTCCTCAGAAAATTGCATATTGAACAATCTGAGGACCCAACTATACCTCTCTTGGGCATATACCCTAAAGATGCCTCAACATATAACAAAGACATGTGCTCCACTATGTTCATAGCAGCCTTATTTATAATAGCCAGAAGCTGCAAAAAAACCAGATGCCCTTCACCAGAGGAATGGATACAGAAAATGTGGTACATCTACACAACTGAACATTACTCAGCTATCAAAAACAATGACTTTATGAAATTCATAGGTAAATTGATGGAATTGGAAAATATCATCCTGAATGAGGTAACCCAATCACAGAAAAGCACACACGGCATGCACTCTTTGATAAGTGGCTATTGCCCCAATGCTTGAATTACCCTAGATGCACAGAACACATGAGACTCAAGAAGAAGGACCAAAATGCGAATGCTTCTCTCCTTTAAAAGGGAACAAGTATACACTTGGCACGGAATAGGGAGGCAAAGTCTAGAACAGAGGCAGAAGGAATACCCATGCAGAGCCTGCCCCACGTGTGGCCCATACATATACAGCCACCCAATTAGACAAGATGGATGAAGCAAAGAAGTGCAGACTGATAGGAACCAGATGTAGATCTCTCCTGAGAGACACAGCCAGAATACAGCAAATTCAGAGGCAGATGCCAGCAGCAAACTACTGAACTGAGAACAGGAACCCCGTTGAAGGAATCAGAGAAAGGACTGGAAGAGCTTGAAGGGGCCCGAGACCCCATATGAACAACAATGCCAACCATCTAGAGCTTCTAGGGACTAAGCCACTATCCAAAGACTATACATGGACTGACCCTGGGCTCCAACCTCATAGGTAGCAATGAATATCCTAGTAAGAGCACCAGTGGAAGGTTAAGCCCTGGGTCCTGCCAAGACTGAACCCCCAGTGACCGTGATTGTTGGGGGGAGGGTGGTAGTGGGCAGAGAATGGGGAGGGGAAGCCCATATAGAAGGGGAGGTAGAGGTGTTAGGTGGATGTTGGCCCAGAATCCGGGAAGGGGAATAACAATCAAACTGTAAATAAGAAATAGTCAAGTTAATAAAGATAAAAAAATATTAAAAAATTAAAAAAAATACCCAACCTAATAAAGATAAAAAAAAAAAGAAGATGATGGGGAGGGGTTAGGGGGATGTTGGCAGGGAAACAGGGAAAGGGAATAACAATTGAAATGTAAGTAAGAAATACCCACGTTAAAAAAGATAGAGAAAAAAAAACAACGAGAAAAGGTTGACAATTTCTCATTGTCTGATGGAACTGCTGAGGAAGTGGTACCGTTTCATATTCAACCATAAATTTTAGGGAAACAATTGGAATGTATTTAAATGTACCACTATTTCATTCCTGACTCCAAATAAAATTCAAATGATCTTTCACATATTAAAAAATGTTAATAAGAAATACCCATTTTAATAAAGATGGAAAAAAGAATTATGTTACTTTCTTTATTGAATCATTTTTCCTCTCTTCCCTCTCAGATAGTGCTTTCTTTTTTTTTTTTTTTTTTTATTAACTTGAGTATTTCTTATATACATTTTGAGTGTTATTCCCTTTCCCGGTTTCCGGGCAAACATCCCCCTCCCCCCTCCCCTTCCTTATGGGTGTTCCCCTCCCAACCCTCCCCCCATTGCCGCCCTCCCCCCATAGTCTAGTTCACTGGGGGTTCAGTCTTAGCAGGACCCAGGGCTTCCCCTTCCACTGGTGCTCTTACTAGGATATTCATTGCTACCTATGAGGTCAGAGTCCAGGGTCAGTCCATGTATAGTCTTTAGGTAGTGGCTTAGTCCCTGGAAGCTCTGGTTTAGTGCTTTCTTATGTATATATAATTTTGAGGGATTAAGATCTTCTTGAAATAACACATTCTTTACATAGCGCAGCTTCAAAGTTCTCCCCAACCTCACACAGCAAAAATACTATATGGTAAATACTTAATAGAGTAGATTACAAAAACAAAACAAAACAAAAAAAAAAAACACAGATGGTGTTTACCATTAATCCCACTACTTAGGATACAGAGAGAAGAGGATCTCTTGTGAGTTTGAGGCCAGCCTGGCTAGAAAGTAAGCTTCAGAACAACCAAGAACAGATAGAGAAACCCTGTCTCAAAACAAACAAATAAATCCTGGATTTAGAATAGGTTGAACGGATCCTTTAAGGCAAATGTGATGCTCTAGTAAATTTTCTACTGACACCAACTCCCTATGGGTGAAACAGAAGCAGGTGCACTTTGAGTAGCAGTACACACTCTACCGAGCTGATTTGCATATGAGTCATTACAGAACAGCCCAGGCTCCTTTAAGGGCAGCAACCAGGAGCCTAAGAAGCAACCTCTCTTCCAGCACTCAGAGATGGAGACAGACACACTCCTGCTATGGGTGCTGCTGCTCTGGGTTCCAGGTGAGGGTGCACAGAAGTGTTGGGAACACCCACTCTGGCCTTCATGACTTTCCATGCCTCTGGGCTCTTGATCATTATAATTAGGGCATTTGTAATTGGTTTTAAGTTTCCTTATTCCCCTTGATTTCTCAGAGTGATGTCCACAATTATTCTTAAAATTTTAAATTAAAAGGTCCTCTGCTGGGAAGGTTTTCAAACATATATAACAATGGAATGTGTGTTTATCATTTCAGGCTCTTCTGGTGACATTGTGCTGACCCAGTCTCCTGCTTTGGCTGTGTCTCTAGGGCAGAGGGCCACAATCTCCTGTAGAGCCAGCCAAAGTGTCAGTATATCTAGCTATAATCTCATGCAGTGGTACCAACAGAAACCAGGACAGCAACCCAAACTCCTCATCTATGATGCATCCAACCTAGCATCTGGGATCCCTGCCAGGTTCAGTGGCAGTGGGTCTGGGACAGACTTCACCCTCACCATCGATCCTGTGCAGGCTGATGATATTGCAACCTATTACTGTCAGCAGAGTAAGGATGATCCTCCCACAGTGCTCCAGGGCTGAACAAAAACCTTCTGGGGTTGCAGCCCACTGAGGATCAGTCTCTCAGTTCTCTCTTATTCTCTGACATCTCAACACAGAGATCTAGGCTTGTTTGGAAAAGTTCTCAAATAATGAAACAAGTTTCATAAACAGATATGTATGTGTGTCCCATCCTTAAAACTTTGTAAGTTAATAATTTTCCAACAAAATATATGGTTGTTTTAGTTATTATTTATTTAACATTTTTAACACTTTAATCTTTGGATAATTTTCCCTTCTCCCCTTACTCGCTGACCACATCTCTGCCTATTCCTTCACCCTCAGCATCCTCCTTTGACTTTCCAGTCACTGAGGATTCACTATTTTCCATTTTTAATTCTGAAGATAGAAAAAGATAATAAACACAAATTATGTCTCTGAAAAATAGTGTTCACCAAAGACATTTACTGTAGTTTGTTTGTTTGTGTGTGTGTGTGTGTGTGTGTGTGTGTGTGCGTGTATGTGTGTTTGTATGTCAAAGGACAACCTTGCAGAAGTTAGTTCTTTCTTTCCACTAGGTCCAGTCTGGGTATCCAGCTCAGATCATCAGTCTTTTCTATGAACGTGCTTCCTGGTAAAGGGTAAGCAATCATGCTAGCCTGGAGTACTATTTCTTTTCCTTTAATCATTTATTTTCATTTAAAATTGCATATATGGGGGGAGAGGTGCAAGTGTGAGTATTCATAGTAGTCAAATGAAGGCATCAGATCCTAGGTAGCTAGATATCCAGTAGGTTTTGGGGTAGATGATGTGGGTACTGGAAACCAAACTGGGGTCCTCTGCAAGAGCAAATGTATTCGGAACTCTCAAACTCTTTGGTCACCCCTAATCTACCATTTTTAAGGAAGTATTTTATATTTAGAAACTCCCTTTCCCCTAGAATATTGGAACACTTGATGGAAGCATTTTTGTCCATCATGTAAGTTAAAAAGGGCATTGAGTAGTTAAGCTTGTCAGTTAATCTTTTAGATACAGGCTTACACTCTCCTCCCAGTGTTTTTATTATCCAATTGCTTTTGTTTGTTTGCCCTCACAGTCTGCTATAGTTACTCAGAAACATAGGCTGTGCCATGGTTATTTTTCTGCTTTCCTTCCAATGTCTCTATCTCAGTGTCTATCCCCAAATTAAGTTTTAGTATGAGATTTATTGATTTTCTTTTTATTTTGATCAAATATTCATCATTTTAACAGTTTCTATATTTGTGTTCAACATCTTCCTGCCATTTCCTCTTTCTTTCTTCCTTCCTTCCTTCCTTCCTTCCTTCCTTTCTTTCTTTCTTTCTTTCTTTCTTTCTTTCTTTCTTTCTTTCTTTCTTTCTTTCTTTCTTGTTTTTCCCTCCCCACCCTCCCCCCATTGCCGCCCTCCCCCCAACAATCTAGTTCACTGGGGGTTCAGTCTTAGCAGGACCAAGGGCTTCCCCTTCCACTGGTGATCTTACTAGGATATTCATTGCTACCTATGAGGTCAGAGTCCAGGGTCAGTCCATGTATAGTCTTTAGGTAGTGGCTTAGTCCCTGAAAGCTCTAGTTGCTTGGCATTGTAGTTCATAAGAGGTCTCGAGCCCCTTTGAGCTCTTCCAGTTCTTTCTCTGATTCCTTCAACCGAGGTCCGATTCTCAGTTCAGTGGTTTGCTGCTGGCATTCGCCTCTGTATTTGCTGTATTCTGGCTGTGTCTCTCAGGAGAGATCTACATCCGGCTACTGTCGGCCTGCACTTCTTTGCTTCATCCATCTTGTCTAATTGGGTGGCTGTATATGTATGGGCCACATGTGGGGCAGGCTCTGAATGGGTGTTCCTTCTGTGTCTGTTTTAATCTTTGGCTCTCTATTCCCTGCCAAGGGTATTCTTCTTCCTCTTTTAAAGAAGGAGTGAAGCATTCACATTTTGATCATCTGTCTTGAGTTTCATGTGTTCTAGCCATCTAGGGTAATTCAAGTATTTGGGCCTAGCCACTTATCAATAAATGCGTACCATGTGTGTTTTTCTGTGATTGGGTTACCTCACTCAGGATGATATTTTGCAGTTCCAACCATTTGTCTATGAATTTCATCAAGGCATTGTTTTTGATAGCTGAGTAATATTCCATTGTGTAGATGTACCACATTTTCTGTATCCATTCCTCTGGTGAAGGGCATCTGCGTTCTTTCCAGCTTCTGGCTATTATAAATAAGGCTGCTATGAACATAGTGGAGCACGTGTCTTTGTTATATGTTGGGGCATCTTGTGGGTATATGCCCAAGAGAGTTATAGCTGGATCCTCAGGTAGTTCAATGTCCAATTTTATAAGGAACCTCCATACTGATTGCCAGGATGGTTGTACCAGTCTGCAATCCCACCAACAATGGAGGAGTGTTCCTCTTTCTCCACATCCTCACCAGCATTTGATGTCACCTGAGTTTTAGATCTAAGCCATTCTCACTGGTGTGAGATCAAATCTCAGGGTTGCTTTGATTTGCATTTCCCTTATGACTAAAGATGTTGAACATTTCTTTAGGTGTTTCTCAGCCATTTGGCATTCCTCAGCTGTGAATTCTTTGTTTAGTTCTGAACCCCATTTTTAATAGGGTTATTTGACTCCCTGCGGTCTAACTTCTTGAGTTCTTTGTATATTTTGGATATAAGGCCTCTATCTGTTGTAGGATTGGTAAAGATCTTTTCCCAATCTGTTGGTTGCCATTTTGTCCTAACCACAGTGTCCTTTGCCTTACAGAAGCTTTGCAGTTTTATGAGATCCCATTTGTTGATTCGTGATCTTAGAGCATAAGCCATTGGTGTTTTGTTCAGGAAATTTTTTCCAGTGCCCATGTGTTCGAGATGCTGCCCTAGTTTTTCTTTTATTAGTTTGAGTGTATCTGGTTTGATGTGGAGGTCCTTGATACACTTGGACTTAAGCTTTGTCCAGGGTGATAAGCATGGATCGATTTGCATTCTTCTACATGTTGACCTCCAGTTGAACCAGCACCATTTGCTGAAAATGCTATCTTTTTTCCATTGGATGGTTTTGGCTGCTTTGTCAAAAATCAAGTGACCATAGGTGTGTGGGTTGGTTTCTGGGTCTTCAATTGTGTTCCATTGTTCTATCTGTTTGTCTCTGTACCAATACCATGCAGTTTTTTATCACTATTGCTCTGTAATACTGCTTGACTTCAGGGATAGTGATTCCCCCAGAAGTCCTTTTATTGTTGAGAATAGTTTAACTATCCTGAGTTTTTTGTTATTCCAGATGAATTTGCAAATTGTTCTGTCTAACTCTTTGAAGAATTGGATTGGTATTTTGATGGGGATTGCATTGAATCTGTAGATCGATTCTGGTAAAATGGCCATTTTTGCTATATTAATCCTGCCAATCCATGAGCATGGGAGATCTTTGCATCTTCTGAGGTCTTCTTCAATTTTTTTCTTCAGAGTCTTGAATTTCTTTTTTTTTTTTTTTTTTTTTTTCGGAGCTGGGGACCGAACCCAGGGCCTTGCGCTTCCTAGGTAAGCGCTCTACCTCTGAGCTAAATCCCCAGCCCCCTGAAGTTCTTATTGTACAGATCTTTTACTTGCTTAGTTAAAGTCACACTGAGGTACTTTATATTATTTGGGTCTATTATGAAGGGTGTCGTTTCCCTAATTTCTTTCTCGGCTTGTTTCTCTTTTGTGTAGAGGAAGGCTACTGATTTATTTGAGTTAATTTTATACCCAGCCACTTTGCTGAAGTTGTTTATCAGCTTTAGTAGTTTTCTGGTGGAACTTTTGGGATTACTTAGATATACTATCATATCATCTGCAAATAGTGATATTTTGACTTCTTTACCAATCTGTATCCCCTTGATTTCCTTTTGTTGTCTGATTGCTCTGGCTAGAACTTCAAGAACTATATTGAATAAGTAGGGAGAGAGTGGGCAGCCTTGTTTAGTCCCTGATTTTAGTGGGATTGCTTCAAGTTTCTCTCTATTTAGTTTAATGTTAGCAACTGGTGTGCTGTATATGGCTTTTACTATGTTTAGGTATGGGCCTTGAATTCCTATTCTTTCCAGGACTTTTATCAGGAAGGGGTGTTGAATTTTGTCAAATGCTTTCTCAGCATCTAATGAAATGATCATGTGGTTTTGTTCTTTCAGTTTGTTTACGTAATGGATCACGTTGATGCTTTTCCGTATATTTAACCATCCGTGCATGCCTGGGATGAAGGCTACCTGATCATGGTAGATGATTGTTTTGATGTGCTCTTGGATTCGGTTTGCCAGAATTTTATTGAGTATTTTTGCGTCGATATTCATAAGGGAAATTGGTTTGAAGTTCTCTTTCTTTGTTGGGTCTTTGTGTGGTTTAGGTATAAGGGTAATTGTGGCTTTATTGAAGGAATTTGGTAGTGCTCCACCTGTTTCAATTTTGTGGAATAGTTTGGATAGTATTGGTATGAGGTCTTCTATGAAGGTCTGATAGAATTCTGCACTAAACCCGTCTGGACCTGGGCTCTTTTTGGTTGGGAGACCGGTAATGCCTGCTTCTATTTCCTTAGGAGTTATGGGGTTGTTTAACTGGCTTACCAGTTCCTGATTTAACTTCGGTACCTGGTATCTGTCTAGGAAGTTGTCCATTTCCTGCAGATTTTCAAGTTTTGTTGAATACAGGCTTTTATAGTAAGATCTGATGATTTTTTGAATTTCCTTTGAATCTGTAGGTATGTCTCCCTTTTCATTTCTGATTTTGTTAATTTGGACACACTCTCTGTGTCCTCTCGTTAGTCTGGCTAAGGGTTTATCTATCTTGTTGATTTTCTCAAAGAACCAACTTTTGGTTCTCTTGATTCTTTCTATGATCCTTTTTGTTTCTACTTGGTTGATTTCAGCTCTGAGTTTGATTATTTCCTGCCTTCTACTGCTCCTGGGTGTATCTGCTTCTTTTTGTTCTAGAGCTTTTAGGTGTGCTGTCAAGCTGGTGACATATGCTCTTTCCTGTTTCTTTCTGCAGGCACTCAGAGCTATGAGTTTTCCCTTAGCACAGCTTTCATTGTGTCCCATAAGTTTGGGTATGTTGTACCTTCATTTTCATTAAATTCTAAGAAGTCTTTAATTTCTTTCTTTATTTCTTCCTTGACTAGGTTATCCTTGAGTAGAGCATTGTTCAACTTCCACGTATATGTGGGCATTCTTCCCTTATTGTTATTGAAGACCAGCTTTAGGCCATGGTGTTCTGGTAGCACACATGGGATTATTTCTACCTTTCTGTACCTGTTGAGGCTCATTTCTTGACCAATTATATGGTCAATTTTGGAGAAAGTACCATGAGGAGCTGAGAAGAAGGTATATCCTGTTGCTTTAGGATAGAATGTTCTATAAATATCTGTTAAGTCCATTTGGTTCATGACTTCTCTTAGTCTATCTATGTCTCTGTTTAATTTCTGTTTCCATGATCTGTCCATTGATGAGAGTGGGGTGTTGAAATCTCCTACTATTATTGTGTGAGGTGAAATGTGTGTTTTGAGGTTTAGTAAGTTTTCTTTTACATATGTAGGTGCTCTTTTATTTGGGGCATAGATATTTAGGATTGAGAGTTCATCTTGGTGGATTTTTCCTTTGATGAATATGAAGTGCCCTTCCTTATCTTTTCTGATGACTTTTAGTTGACAATTGATTTTATTTGATATTAGAATGGCTACTCCAGCTTGCTTCTTCCGACCATTTGCTTGGAAAGTTGATTTCCAGTCTTTCACTCTGAGGTAGTGTCTGTCTTTGTCTCTGCGGTGTGTTTCCTGTAGGCAGTAGAATGCAGGGTCCTCATTGCGTATCCAGTTTGTTAATCTATGTCTTTTTATTGGGGAGTTGAGACCATTGATGTTGAGAGATATTAAGGAATAGTGATTATTGCTTCCTGTTATATTCATATTTGGATGTGAGGTTATGTTTGTGTGCTTTTCTTCTCTTTGTTTTGTTGCAAAGACGATTAGTTTCTTGCTTTTTCTAGGGTATAGCTTGCCTCCTTTTGTTGGGCTTTACCATTTATTATCCTTTGTAGTGATGGATTTGTAGAAAGATATTGTGTAAATTTGGTTTTGTCATGGAATATCTTGGTTTCTCCGTTTAAGTTAATTGAGAGTTTTGCAGGATACAGTAACCTGGGCTGGAATTTGTGTTCTCTTAGGGTCTGTATGACATCTGTCCAGGATCTTCTGGCTTTCATAGTTTCTGGCGAAAATCTGGTGTGGTTCTGATAGGTCTGCCTTTATATGTTACTTGACCTTTTCCCCTTACTGCTTTTAATATTCTTTATTTTGTGCATTTGGTGTTTGACTATTATGTGTTGGGAGGTGTTTCTTTTCTGGTCCAATCTATTTGGAGTTCTGTAGGCTTCTTGTATGCCTATGGGTATCTCTTTTTTTGGTTAGGGAAGTTTTCTTCTATGATTTTGTTGAGGATCTTTACTGGTCCTTTGAGCTGGGAGTCTTCACTCTCTTCCATACCTATTATCCTTAGGTTTGATCTTCTCATTGAGTCCTGGTTTTCCTGTATGTTTTGGACCAGTAGCTTTTTCCACTTTACATTATCTTTGACTGTTGAGTTGATGATTTCTATGGAATCTTCTGCTCCTGAGATTCTCTCTTCTATCTCTGGTATTCTGTTGGTGATGCTTGTATCTACGGCTCCTTGTCTCTTTCTTTGGTTTTCTATATCCAGGGTTGTTTCCATGTGTTCTTTCTTGATTGCTTCTATTTCCAGTTTTAATTCCTTCAATTGTTTGATTGTGTTTTCCTGGAATTCTTTCAGGGATTTTTTGTGATTCCTCTTTATAGGCTTCTACGTGTTTATTCATGTTTTCCTGGAATTCTTTCAGGGATTTTTGTGATTCTTCTCTGTAGGCTTCTACTTGTTTATTTTTGTTTTCCTGTTTTTTCTCTAAGGGAGTTCTTCATGTCTTTCTTGAAGTCCTCCAGCATCATCATCAAATATGATTTCGAAACTAGATCTTGCTTTTCTGATGTGTTTGGATATTCTGTGTTTGCTTTGGTGGGAGAATTGCACTCAGATGTTGCCATGTAGTCTTCGTTTCTGTTGCTTGGGTGCCTGGATTTCCCTCTCGCCATCAGATTATCTCTAGTGTTAGTTTGTTCTGCTATTTCTGACAGTGGCCTGACTGTCCTATAAGCCTGTGTGTCAGGAGTGCTGTAGATCTGTTTTCCTGTTTTCTTTCATTCAGTTATGGGGACAGAGTGTTCTGCTTTCGGGCGTGTAGTTTTTCCTATCTACAGGTCTTCAGCTGTTCCTGTGGGCCTGTGTCTTGTGTTCACCAGGCAGGTCGCTTGGAACTGGAAGGTTTGTCTTACCTGCGGTCCCAAGGCTCAAGTTTGCTCGTGGGGTATTTCTTATGAGCTCTCTGCGGCGGCAGCAACCAGGAAGATCTGCGCCGCCCTTTCCGGGAGCTTTCGTGCACCAGGGTTACAGATGGCATTTGGTGTTTTCCTCTGGAGTCAGAGATGTGGGCAGATTGTAGTCTCTTCTGGTTTCCCAGGCGTGTCTGCCTCTCTTAATGTTTAGCTCTCTCTCCCACGGGATTTGGGTGCAGAGAACTGTTTATCCAGTCAGTCCCTTCAGGTTCCGGTGGTGTCTCAGATGCAGAGGATTTCCTGCTCCTGTGCCCTTATCCAAGGGAACCCAGAGGCCATATACAGTTTCCTCTTGGGCCAGGGATGTGGGCAGTGCTGGGCAGTGTTGGTGGTCTGTTCTGCTCTTCAGTCTGAGGAGTGCCCACCTGTCTCGGCGGTGAGCTCTCTCTCCCACTGGGTTTTGGAGCAGTGGACTGGAGGCAGGGAGCGTGAGATTGGGACTCCCTCTAAAAACCGGAAGTGTCCGGTCCTAGAGGAATTTTGCCTCAGTGTGTCCCAAGGCCACCAGTCAGGTCGCTTGCAGCAGAAAAGTTGGTCTTTTCTGCAGTCCTGAGGCTCCTCTTTCTTTCTTTCCTTCCTTCCTTCCTTCCTTCTTTCTTTCCTTCTTTCTTTCTTTCTTTCTTCCTTCCTTTCTCTCTCTCTCTCTCTCTCTCTAACATGTAGTGCACATGGAGGACAAAGGACAACACTGGATGTTGGTCTTCAAATTCCACCTTATCTGAAGCTGGGTGCCATCAGGGAACTTTCCAGACATGGAATTCAGGGGAAAAGAATACTTTATGGATACCTTCTCTTTGCAGTCAGGCAATGAGCTCTCATCAACGTGAACTTCTCTAAAGCACTGAGACACTAGTAATAGTTGGATCTGTATCCTTAATGGAGAAGTGCTTTTTTTCCTGTACTATGTCTTACAGTACGTATAAACTGGAAAAGTGAGAAATACTGTTTGTCATACTACCATGCAACTAAAACTGTCCAGCTATGAACCTAGAAAATGGTCCACTATATGTAAGTATATTTTTCTTTCCTTGGAGAGTTAAATCTCTGTAGACAGACACTGGTGCATGAAATCTATCCTCCTAGCCTACTCCAGTAAGGCATCTGTGGTGATCCATGTCTCTCTAAGAAAAGGATATGTGGGACCCTCGATTTGCTCTCTTGCAAGTCATCCTGCCCACTATCTCTAGGTTCACAGTGAGGGTAACTTCCTCTAATCAACCACTCAACTACTGCCAAGTAGTCTCCAACTCCTTTTGTTTCCTCTGAAGGGAAATGTCAAGTGAACTTTTGCTGTCCAGAATACAAATCCCTTTTCCTTGTAAAACTCAAGTAAAATTAAATCTGACTTTACAGATTTTTAGTTGACCCTGACCAATATACTGAAGCTTTCTAAAATCTCCACTTGTTAATGGTTATAAGCTACAAAAAGATAATGTTAGTCTTACGTCGGACAAATATTGTTCAGGAAAACAAGTTGTTTCCAGGCTGCTGAATTTTATGCTGATGACATTCTTTTATCCAATGGCTCATCTTACCAGTCTTTTTTTTGAAGGGGAAAGAGACCCCATAGTAAAGGAGGTCATTCCCTATGAAAACTTTAATGGGTCTTTGACAGTCCTTTCATGGAAGAGCAAGATAAATATTTTCAAGCTCATATAGTAGATGAATTAAGAATGCCAGGATCAGGTTTCTGGCAGTGCCTAGAACTGATCCAGTCCCACAGCTCTCTGAACCAAAATCCAATGGGGGAGAGAGCTGGACTTGCAGAAGAGTAGACAGTCCTGAGAGCTCGGAGGAGACAGCTACTCCTGCCTACATTCCTGACCAAAGAGGAACCCGCCTAGTGCCATCTGTGCCCTCTGGATACAGGAACATAGGCGCAGTCAGGGTCAGGATCCTTATGGTTTCTGCCTGTGCTGAGAGCCGAAAGCCGGTCACCAGAAGTGCCTATGACCCTGAGAGCAGGGGTAAGATCTATTCTTCTGCTCCAAGCAACCCACCTGGGGCCCTCAGGACACACAAACTTAGGAGCAGTCTGGGACAGTACCTTTCCAGTTTCTGCCTGTGCCTAGAGCTGACCCAGTTCCACAGCTCACTATACATAAATCTCATGGGGCAGAGGGCTAGCTGGATTCTCAGAAGTGCAGACAATTCTAAGAGCTCAGGGGAGATCGCCAATTCTGCTCATACTGCTGGCCCAAGAGTAACCCTCCCAGTGCCCTCTGGATATGGGAACCTAGGAGCACATAGGAGAAGGTTCCTTCCTAGGAGAAGGGGAAGGAACCTTCCAGTATTTGCCTGAGCCCAGAGCTTAAAGTCAGTCACCTGGAGTGCAGACACACTTGAGAGCAGAGATAAGACCAACTCTTATGCTCCAAGCGACCAGCTAGGAGGCTTTCAGGACATACAAACCCAGGAGTAGCTTTCTGTTCCCGTATATAGCTGAAAGAAAACAGGTTTATAGGAGTGCTGACACACAGGATTACAGGAGGATCAAGCCACGGTCAGACACAGCAACACAAGCTGACACCAGAGAAAAGCTGATAGTGACAGAGAAGCACAGGAACCTAAGCAACATAAACCAACACTTCTTGGCATCATCAGAGTCCAGTTCTCCCACCAAAGCAAATACTGGTTATCCAAACACACCAGAAAAGCAAGATTTGGATTTAAAACCACAACTCATGATGATGATTGAAGACTTTAAGAAGGAACTAATTAACGCCCTGAAGGAAATACAGGACAGTGTAGGTAAACAAGTAGGAGCCCTTAAGGAGGAAACACAAAAGTCCATTAAAGAATTACAGGACACCACAACCAAGCAGGTGAAGTAACTGAACAAAATCATCCAGGGTTTAAAAATGGAAATAGAAACAATAAAGAAATCACAAAGGAAGACAACACTGGAGATAGAAAACCTAGGAAAGAGATCAGGAGACATAGACACAAGCATCACCAACAGATTACAGGAGATAGAAGAGAGAATATCAGGGGCAGTAGATTCCATAGAAAACATCGACAGAACTATCAAAGATGACATAAAATGCAAAAAGCTCTAACACAAAACATCCAGGAAATCCAAGACACAATGAGAAGATCAAACCTAAGGAAAATAGATATGGAAGAGAACAAAGACTCCCAAATAAAAGGGACAGTAAATATCTTCAACAAAATTATGGAAGAAAATTTCCCTAACCTAGAAATAGAGATGCCCATAAATATAAAAGAAGCCTACAGAACTCCAAATAGATTGGACCAGAAAAGAAATTCCTCCCATCACATAATAGACAAAACACCAAATATACAAAACAAAGAAAAGACTATTAAAAACAGTAAGGGGAAAAGGGCAAGTAACAGATAAAGACAGACCTATCAGAACTACAGCAGACTTCTCACCAGAGACTATGAAAACTAGAAGGTCCTGGACAGATGTCAGACAGACCATAAGAGTACACAAATGCCAAAGCAGCCTACGATATTTAGCAAAACTCCCCATTAACATAGATGGAAAAACTGAGATTATCCCATGACAAAGCCAAATTTACACAATATCTTTCTAAAAGTCCAGGCCTACAAAGGATAATAGATGGAAAACTTCAGTACAAGAAGGGAAACTACACCCTCTAAAAAGCAAGAAAGTTATCACTTTGCAACAAAACCAAAACAAAAGAGACAGACAAACATAATTCCACCTCTAACCATGAAAATAACAGGAAACAACAATTGCTGTTCTCTTAACATCAGTGGTGTCAATTCCCCAATAAAAAAAACTTAGAGGTAAAGAGAACCCAAGATTTTGCTGCATACGGGAAACACACCTCAGAGACAAAGACACATGTTACCTCACTGGAACACAATTTTTCCATGCAAATGGTCCCAAGAAACAAGTTGGAATAGCCATTCTTTTTTTTAATCTTTATTAACTTGAGTATTTCTTATTTACATTTCGATTGTTATTCCCCTTCCCAGTATCCAGGCCAACATCCCCCTAATCCCTCCCCTTTCCCTTCTGTATGGGTGTTCCACTCCCAATTCTCCTCACATTAACACCCTCCCCACCAAAAATCACATTCACTGGGGGTTCAGTCTTGGTAGGACCAAGGGCTTCTCCTTCCACTGGTGCTCTTACTAGGCTATTCATTGCTATCTATGAGGTTGGAGCCCAGGATCAGTCCATGTATAGTCTTTGGATAGTGGCTTAGTCCTGGAAGCTCCGGTTGGTTGTACATATGGGGTCTCAAGTCCCTTCAAGCTCTTTCAGTCCTTTCTAAGATTCCTTCAATGGGGGTCTCGTTCTAAGTTCAGTGGATTGCTGCTGGCATTCTCCTATGTATTTGCCATATTCTGGCTGTGTCTTTCAGGAGAGATCTACATCCGGTTCCTGTCAGCCTGCACTTCTTTGCTTCATCCATCTTATCTAGTTTGGTGGCTGTATATGTATGGGCCATATGTGGGGCAGGCTCTGAATGGGAATTCCTTCTGCCTCTGTTCTAAACTTTGCCTCCCTATTCCCTGGCAGGGGTATTCTTGTTTTCCTTTTAAAGAAGGAGTGAAGCATTCGCATTTTGGTCCTCCTTCTTGAGATTCATGTGTTCTGTGCATCTAGGGTAATTCAAGCATTTGGGCTAATAGCCACTTATCAATGAGTGCATACCATGTGTGTTTTTCTGTGGTTGGGTTACCTCACTCAGAATATTTTCCAGTTCCATCCATTTGCCTATGAATTCCATAAAGTCACTGTTTTTGATAGCTGAGTAATATTCCATTGTGTAGATGTACCACATTTTCTGTATCCATTCCTCTGGTGAAGGGCATCTGGGTTCTTTCCAGCTTCTGGCTATTATAAATAAGGCTGCTATGAACATAGTGGAGCACATGTCTTTGTTATATGTTGGGGCATCTTTTGGGTATATGCCCAAGAGAGGTATAGCTGGGTCCTCAGGTAGTTCAAGATGCAATTTTCTGTGGAACCTCCAGATTGATTTCCAGAATGGTTGTACTAGTCTGTAATCCCATCAACAATGGAGGAGCGTTCCTCTTTCTCCACATCCTTGCCAGGATTTGCTGTCACCTGAGTTTTTGATCTTAGCCATTCTCACTGGTGTGAGGTGAAATCTCAGGGTTGTTTTGATTTGCATTTCCCTTATGACTAAAGATGTTCAACATTTCTTTGGGTGTTTCTCAGCCATTCAGCCATTCCTCAGCTGTGAATTCTTTGTTTAGCTCTGAACTCCATTTTTTAATAGGGTTATTTGTCTCTGTGCAGTCTAACTTCTTGAGTTCTTTGTATATTTTGGATATAAGTCCTCTATCAGTTGTAGATTTGGTAAAGACTTTTTCCCAATCTGTTGGCTGCCATTTTGTCCTAACCACAGTGTCCTTTGCCTTACAGAAGCTTTGCAGTTTTATGAGATCCCATTTGTTGATTCCTGATCTTAGAGCATAAGCCATTGGTGTTTTGTTCAGGAAATTTTCTCCAGTGCCCATGTGTTCGAGATGCTTCACCACTTCACCACTTTTTCTTCTATTAGTTTGAGTGTATCTGGTTTGATGTGGAGGTCCTTGATCCACTTAGACTTAAGCTTTGTCCAGGGTGATAAGCATTCTTCTACATGCTGACCTCCAGTTGAACCAGCACCATTTGCTGAAAATGCTATCTTTTTTCCATTGGATGGTTGTGTCCCCTTTGTCAAAAATCAAGTGACCATAGGTGTGTGGGTTCATTTCTCGGTCTTCAATACTATTCCACTGGTCTATCTACCTGACTCCGTACCAATAGCATAAATTTTTTTTTAAAATCACTATTCCTCTGTAATATTGCTTGAGTTCAGGGATAGTGATTCCTCTTTTAGTCCTTTTATTGTTGAGGATATTTTTAGCTCTCCTGAGTGTTTTGTTATTTCAGATGAATTTGCAAATTTTTCTGTCTAACTCTCTGAAGAATTGGATTGAAATTTTGATGGGGATTGCATTGAGTCTATAGATCGCTTTTGGTAAAATGGCCATTTTTACTATAAATCCTGCCATTCCATGAGCATGGAAGATCTTTCCATCTTCTGAGATCTTCAATTTCTTTCATCAGAGTCTTGAATTTCTTATCATACAGATCTCTCACTTGCTTGGTTAAAGTCACACCGACGTATTTATATTATTTGGTACTATTATGAATGTAGTCGTTTCCCTAATTTCTTTCTCAGCTTGTTTCTCTTTTGTGTAGAGGAAGGCTACTGATTTATTTGAGTTAATTTTATGTCCAGCCACGTTGCTGAAGTTGTTTATCACGTTTAGTAGTTCTCTGGTGGAACTTTTGTGATCACTTAAATATAATATCATATCATTTGCAAATAGTGATATTTTGACTTCTTCATTACCAATTTGTATCCCTTTGATCTCCTTTTGTTGTCTGATTGCTCTGGTTAGGACTTCGAGAACTATATTGAATAAGTATGGAGAGAGTAGCAGCCTTGTCTAGTCCCTTATTTTAGTGGGATTTCTTCAAGTTTCTCTCCATTTAGTTTAATGGTAGCTACTGGTTTGTTGTATATGGCTTTTACTAGGTTTTGGTATGGGACATGAATTCCTGTTCTTTCCAGGACTTTTATCATGAAGGGGTGTTAAATTTTGTCAAATGCTTTCTCAGTATCTAATGAAGTGATCATGTGGTTTTTATCTTTCAGTTTGTTGATATAGTGGGTTATGTTGATGGTTTTCCAGATATTAAACCATCCCTGCATACCTGGGATGAAGCCTACTTGATCATGATGAATAATTTTTTTGATGTGCTCTTGTATTTGGTTTCCAAGAATTTTATAGATTATTTTTGCATCGATATTCATAAGGGAAATTGGTCTGAAGTTCTCTTTCTTTATCAGGTCTTTTTGTTGTTTAAGTATGAGAATAATTGTGGCTTCATAGAAGGAATTCGGCACCCCTCCACTTTTTCAATTTTGTGGAATAATTTGTAATGTATTGGTATGAGGTCTTCTATGAAGGTCTGATAGAATTCTGCACTGAACCCATCTGGACCTGGGCTCTTTTTGTTTGGGAGATTTTTAATGACTGCTTCTATTTCTTTAGGAGTTATGTGGTTGGTTAAATAGTTTATCTGTTCGTGATTTAACTTTGGTACCTCGTAACTGTCTAGGACATTGTCCTTTTCCTTCAGATTTTCATGTTTTGTTGAATATAGGCTTTTGTAGTAGGATCTGATGATTTTTTTGAATTTCCTCTGATTCTGTTGTTCTGTCTCCCTTTTCATTTTTGATTTTGTTAATTTGGATACACTCTCTGTGTTGTCTCCTTAGTCTGGCTAAGGGTTTATCTACCTTGTTGATTTTCTCAAAGAACCAGCTTTTGGTTCTGTTGATTGTTTGTATAGTCCTTTTTATTTCTACTTGGTTGATTTCAGCTCTGAGTTTGATCATTTCCTGCCTTCTACTCCTCTTGGGTGTATTTACTTCTTTTTGTTCTAGTGATTTTGTGTGTGCTGTCAAGCTGCCGATACGTGCTCTCTCCTGTTTCTTTCTATAGGCACCCAGAGCCATGAGTTTTCCTCTTCGCACTGCTTTCATTGTGTCCCATAAGTTTGCATATGTTGTACCTTCATTTTTATTAAAGTGTAAAAAGTCTTCAATTTCTTTCTTTATTTCTTCATTCACTATGTTATCACTGAGTAGAGCATTATTCAACTTCCATGTATATGTGGGCATTCTTTCCTTATTGTTATTCAAGTCCAGCTTTACCCCATGGTGGTCTATTAGGACACATGGGATTATTTGTATCTTTTTTTATCTGTTGAGACCTGTTTTATGATTGATTATATGGTCAATTTTAGAGAAAATGCCACGAGGTTTTGAGAAGAAGTTGTATCCTTTTGTTTTAGGATAGAATGTTCTATACATATCTGTTAAGTCCATTTCATTCATGACTTCTGTTAGTCTTTCTATGTTTTGTCTAACATATGTTTCCATGAGCTGTCCACTGATGAGAGTGGGGTGTTGAAATCTCCTACTATTATTGTGTGAGGTGAAATGTGTACTTTGAACTTTAATAAGGTTTCTTTTATGTATGTATTTGCCGTTGTATTTGGAGCATAGATATTTAGGATTGAGAGTCCATCTTCATGGATTTTTCCTTTGCTGAATATGAAATGTCCTCCCTTATTATTTTGATGACTTTTGGTTGAAAATCGATTTTATTCGATATTAGAATGGCTACTCCAGTTTGCTTCTTCAGACCATTTGCTTGGAAAGTTGTTTTCCAGCCTTTTTCTCTGAGGTAGTGTCTGTTTTTGTCTCTGAGATGTGTTTCCTGTAGGCAACAAAATGCTGGGTCCTCATTGCATATCCAGTTTGTTAATCTGTGTCTTTCTACTGGGGAATTGAGTGCATTTATGTTGAGAGATATTAAGGAATAGTGAATGTTGCTTCCTGTTGTATTTGTATTTAGATGTGACATTATGTTTGTTTGCTTGTCTTCTCTTTGTTTTTTGACTAAACGATTAGTTTCTTGTTTTTTCTAGGGTGTAGCTTGTTCCTTGTGTTGGGCTTTACCATTTATTATCCATTGTAGGGCTGGATTTGTAGATAGCTATTGTGTAAAGTTTGTTTCATCATGGAATATCTTGGTTTCTTCATCTATGTTAATTGAGAGTTTTACTGGATACAGTGACCTGGGCTAGCATTTGTGTTCTTTTATGGTCTGTATGACATCTGTCCAGGATCTTCTGGTTTTCATAGACTCTGGTGAGAAATGTGGGGTAATTCTGATAGGTCTGCCTAATATGTTACTTGACATTTTTCCCTTACTGCTTTCAATATTCTTTCTTTGTTTTGTGTATTTGGTGTTTTGACTATTATGTGATGGGAGGGGTTTCTTTTCTGGTCCAATCTATTTGCAGTTCTGAAGGCTTCTTGTATGTTTATGGGCATCTCTTTTCTTAGGTTTGAGAAGTTTTCTTCTATGATTTTGTTGAAGATCTTTACTGGTCCTTTGATTTGGGAGTCTTCACTCTCTTCTATACCTATTATCCTTATGTTTGATCTTCTCATTGTGTCCTGGATTTCCTGTATGCTTTGGGCCAGTAGCTTTTTCTGTTTTACATCATTTGACAGTTGTGTCGATGATTTCTATGGAACCTTCTGCTCCTGAGATTCTCTCTTATATCTCTTGTATTCTTTTGATGATGCTTGTTTCTATGGCTCCTTCTCTCTTCCTTTGGTTTTTCTATATCCAGGGTTGTCTCCCTTTGTGCTATCTTTATTGTTTGTATTTCCATTTTCAATTCCTGCACCTGTTTGACTGTGTTTTTCTGTAATTCTTTCAGGAATTTTGTGTTTCCTTTCTCAGAACTTCTACTTGTTTACTTGTGTTTTCCTCTGTTTCTCTAAGGGAGTTCTTTATGTCTTACTTAAAATCCTCCATCATCCTTATCAAATGTGATTTTATATCTAGATCTGCTTTTCTAGCGTGTTTGGATATTCAGTCTTTGGTTTGGTGGGATAATTGGGATCCGATGATGCCATGTAGTCTTGGTTTCTGTTGCTTGGTTTCCTGCGCTTGCCTGTTGCCATCACGTTGTCCCTTGATGTTACCTTGTTCTTCTATTTCTGGCAGTGACTTTACTGTCCTATAGGCCTGTGTGACAGGAGTGCTGTAGACCTGTTTTCCTGTTTTCTTTCAGCCAGTTATGGGAACAGAATATTCTGCTTTCAGGCATGTAGTTGTTCCTGTCTACTGGCTTTCAGCTGTTCCTGTGTGTGTATGTTCTGAGTCCACCAGGCAGGTCACTTGGAGCATAAAAGTATGTCTTACATCTGGTCTCGAGTCTGAAGTCGCTCCTCAGGGTTAGGTTTCAGCTGTCTGTGAGGGCAACAGTGAGATGGGCCTGCCCCTGCTTCTGGGTCCCTGTGTGCTGCAGGCCCTGATGGCACTAGTTGTTTTCCTCTAGATTCAGAAATGTGGGCAGAGAGTAATCTCTTCTGTTTTCCCAGGTGTATCTGCCCCTCTGAAGTTCTAGCTCTACCTGCCACAGGATTTGAGTGAGAGGAGCTGATTGATTGGGTCCCTTGAGATCTGGGTCCAGTCTGGACTGCAGAGATCCTTCAGCTTGAGTGCCCTTCTCTTTCTGTTCCCAGAGGCCCTTTACAGTTTCTTCTTGGGCTAGGGATGTGGGCAAAAGTGGGCAGAAATGGCAGTCTCTCCTGCCCTGCAGTCTCAGGAGTGCCCACACATCTGGACGATGAACTCTCTCTCCCTTTGGGTTTTGGAGAAGGGAGCTGTGGGTTGGGATCTGCGAGGTTCGGGCAATAGCTAGAAACCAGAAGTGTGCAGTCCCAGAGGAATTTTTCCTTTGTGTGTTCTGAGTCCACCAGGCAGGTCACTTGGAGCAGAAAAGTTGGACTTACCTCGGGTCTTGGGCCTGAAGTCACTCTTCAGGTCTGGTTTTCAGTTCTCCATGAGGGCAGCAACCAGAAAGGCCTGCCCCTCCTTCTCTGATGTTTGACTTCTTAGACAACATGTTTGATCTATGCTTACTATTGCTAGGCTACATATGCCTCTTTTGCCTTCTCATCTACTTTCCTGTACCACACATCACTACACATACACACTTCCCCTTCTGCCTGCAGCTGTTATGTTTAACTGTTACAAAAGCTGGGAGAAAATTAATGACAAGAACCTTTGAATTAGAAGTTCTTATCCAAGAACTGTGTACCTCATTCTATCCTATAGTACACTAATTGCTGAGTATGATTTTGTATCATGAGAATTGAGTTTGTTCTTCTATCTCATAGTAATTAACAGTGATTGATATTTGTTGAGGGAAATACTTTGCATTTCAATAAAACACTTAAATAATCTCAAAGATTAGAGAAATTGAATTAGTTGAAATCATATTTTGTTCTTGTTATTAGTTTTTGAGTAAAATATCACTGGTTTTGAAACAGGCAGGCAGATTTTGACTTCACAATGTTCTACCTGCCTCTTCCTGAGCACTAGGCTCAATGGTATGGGCCAGCACACCAGCCTTTGGCACCACTTCGAATCACAGATTTGGAATAGGGACAGGAATGCTTTAAGTTAAAAGCAGTCATTTGAAAACTCCATATATCTTCTATCAATCTTCATGTGAGTAGGCCTTCCATAGTTTGCTTTCAGTGTCTACAGAATGAAGGCAGATGTGTCTGGTATATTTGATGAAAAGCATGTTTCTTCACAGAGACAAACTATATTAAGAAAAAACTTAAAGAAAATAAAATTTTATTTTATCTCATTGTGTCAGTCCATGGTAGTTTGGTTTCACTGTTGTGGGTCAAAGGTGAGAATTTATATCATGGAGGAAATGAAAGGCAGGAGGGTGATGCTCATCTTCTGGTTTCAGGAATCCCAAGAGCAAAAGGTGTGAAGGACAAAGACTATTTTTGATCTGTTTAAAAATTCTTCTGTCATATGTTACATGCCAACTATTTTCTCCTCCTTACATGCCTCCCAGCATTCCTAACTTCCCTCTCCTGATGACTCACTGCTCATCTGTTCCCCTTAAAACAAACAAACAAACAAACAAAGTTACAAACAAACATAAAACTGAGCATGGATATTAACTGAGCATAGGATTGCAAGTTACAATAAGACTGGAAAAACCCTCATATCACAATGGTTGAAGCAACCCATTAGGCGGAGAGTGATTCTAAGAATAGGCAAAAGAATCAGAGACATCCTCCCTTTTCACTGTTAGGGTTCCAATAAGAACACACAGCTACACAGCCCCTATGTATAAGCAGGGGCCGTAGCTCATACATTGTCCTATACAGCTCCATGCATATCACTTCAGTCTTTGTCAGGTTTTATGAGCCGTACTTAGTTGATTCTAGGGGCTATGTTCTCATGGTGTCCTTGACCCTTCTCATTCCCACCATACATTCTCTCTCTTTTCTATAGAGTTTCTCTGGGTCTGCCTAGTGTTTGTTTTGTGTTACCCAGAACATTACCCAGAACAACTTGCAGACTGGAGAGATGGTAGTTCAAAGGCTTTGTGACTGTATTGTTGTTCCCGTCCCACTGGAAGCCTTGCCTGGTTAGAGAATATGGACAGTTTCTGCTCAGTATCAGCCATTAGTTGGTGTTTTTGCTACAATCCTTTTTATAGATTTCAGGGAGTTTCTACAGCAGTATGTTTCCACATTGCCCACCACAAATGGGCCCCAATTTCAGGCACCTCCCCAATACTCTCTTCCTCTATACAGCCCTCACAGGATTGTTCCTGTTCCCATTTCTCTTCTCCCAATCCAACTGTAATACAAATTCTATTTCCTCTTTTCAGGGAGATCCATGCATGCCTCCTACCTTCAACTTTCCTTGTTACTTAGCTTTTTTGATTCTGGATATTTGCATAATTGTCTTTTAATTAACAGTGTTTATTTGCACATTAATGAATATACCATGTTTGTTTATATACCATCTCATTTATAAATCTTAGATTTTAAGCATAATTATATAAATATAAACAAAATTGTAGTGTGTATAAAGGAAACTAGGAGAGGTAAGAAAATTTAGGGCAAAAACATGGAACAGAGAGAAAGGAAGGGTAAGGGACGTATCTTAGTTTGATTACTATTGCAAAGATTAAATACCATGACCAAAGATGGAAGAATTTATTCTTCTTACACTGCCAGATAGCAATCCATCGCTGAGGGAAGTCAGAGCAGGAACTGAACCCAGAGGTGGGAGCTGGCCAGAAGCCATAGAAGAGTACTGCATATTGGCTTCCCTCTGATGGCTTGCTCAATGGGCTTTGTTGTAGAACTCAGGTTCAATACCAAAGCCTTTCCCTACAAACAATGGGTTGGATTCTCTCCCATGAAAAGGGAATTAAGAAAATTCTGCACAGGTCTCACCAGAGCCAAATTATATTGAGACATTTTTTGTTTTAATAAGCTTTAATTTTTAAATTTATATTCGTACACTATTAATGTCTTCAGACTCCACAAAAGAGGGCATTCAATCCCATTAAAGATGGTTGTGAGACACTCTAAGGTTGCTGGAAATTGAACTCAGGACCTCTGGAAGAGCAGTCAGTGCTCTTAACCACTGAGCCATCTCTCCAGCCAGAAATGTTTCTTCAGTTAATGTTTCCCACACTCAGATGATTCAAGATTGTGTCACCATGACATAAAAATGCATCAGTGTTGGGTATAAATGTGGTTTATATCTCAAAATCTTGAAAGAAATTGTTGTTATCAAATACAACATGATGTATTATGAGTATATGTCAGTACAGTTGACTCTTTTAGCAAGACCAGAAGATAAGGGATAAGGTTGTAAATGACCTCTGAGGCTCTGCTGCTGCCTGTGTGTTCTGTCCATATCACAAATACATGGAGACTGTGGAATTCAGGCAGCTTAATGTGCTTCAGTTTTGCTCTCTACTTACTCAGTGGCAACTTGAAGTATATATTGCTGTCTAATGCATGTACATATGACACAACTCATCATGATTACTCTAAGTATTCATTATTTTAAAAAGAACTGAGACCCTAATGTATTTTATAATTAGGTAATAGATATTCAAGAGTAATGTCAGAAGATCAATACAGAAATCAGGTCATTATTGGAATTTAAAGATTGTCTATTTGAAGAATTTGGAGGGAGCTGGACAATCAGAAGTGTAGACAATCCTGAGAGCTCAGGAGAGACAGTCAATCCTGCTCACATTCCTGATCAAAGAGGAACCTAACTAGTGCCCCCAGTTATAGGAATATAAGAGAAGTCAGCAGCAGGAACCTTCTGATTTCTGCCTGTGCCAAGAACTGTACTGAACCATTCCCACAGCTCTCTGCACCCAAATCCCTTGGGGTAAAAGAGCTGGACTCTTAGAAGTGCGGACAATCCTCAGAGCTCAGAGGATAAAACTAATTCTGCCCACATTTCTGACCCAAAAAAACCTACCTAGTGCCCTCTGTATGTAGGACACAGGCCATACGTGCACTCAGGGCAGGGTCCTTCAGGTTTCTGCCTGTTCTGAGAGCTGAAAGTCAGTCCCTCTTCTCCATATCCAGCTGGAGCAGTAGTAGTCTTTGTTTGGTAATTTAGTTCCTAGAAGCTCTGGAGAGTCTGGTTGGTCGATAGTGTTGTTCTTCCTATGGAGTTGCAAACCCCTTCAGAACCTTTAATCCTTCCCCTAACTCCTTCATTAGGGTTGATTGGGAGCTTTCTTAATCCACAAACCATCTCTGTATTATGTTGGTATGTTAGCATTTTATAAATGAGATCTGAACATGCTTATCACAAATCATTTAATATTTAATACCTAAAAAGTTGTTATGTAAAATTATATATTTAATGCAAAAGAGAAGTAAATGTATATTGATTAAATGCATATTTAATTCCAATGATATTCTGGTTTAATTTTAGCACATATCAGATGAATTTACTTTGGATATGAAATACTATGAGTTGTCTTGTAACCATTTGACTAATAATGTACATTTCTAAATGGACATTGTCTACACTCATAGAATGGACTGGCCTAGAGTTTGTCCTGTACCACTGGCAGGTCATAATTTCATGGTTCTGCTTTTGTGATCCCAGTTCTGGGATACCAATATGAATCTCATTCTTTCTCATTTGTGTGTGTGTGTGTGTGTGTGTGTGTGTGTGTGTGTGTGTGTTGTTCTTTACACATAATGATGTATTTATATTTTATTTCAAAATATATTCTCATAATTCACTAGCCTGAATTCGGGTGGTAATTTCATATCTGTTACTATTATTGATTTTCCTTCACACTCAAACATTTTTTTCCATTAGATGTGAACAATCTCTGATGTGGTGGACACCTGGTTTCTGTAAAATCATTACTTGATTTAGGGTGGCTGTGCCCCCTTCTGGAGAATTTTTGAAGAGTG
Organism: Rattus norvegicus; assembly: GCF_021556685.1. Taxonomy (NCBI): domain Eukaryota; kingdom Metazoa; phylum Chordata; class Mammalia; order Rodentia; family Muridae; genus Rattus; species Rattus norvegicus. The sequence goes on along the minus strand of NC_141537.1, from coordinate 103,458,651 downwards.
AGCAAGACTCTATTTAGCCGGTTTTAATCCTGCTAATTTCTATTCTTCTCTAGAATTTACCTTTGTGGAATAAAACCTTTTGGGAGTGCTGGTCTCCAGGCACAATGAGATAAAGAATCTTGGGTTTATTTATTCTCCTTTTCCCCGAAGTACGTGCGAATCCTCTTTAAGTTTCCTGAAGTTGTGGGAAACATGATTGTTAGTTTCTGTTGGATTTGCCATTCCAACAGAATGAGATTAAAGCTTCTCTGATCCTAGGTTTAAGTTAATGTCCCCCAGGATTTCCACAGAGCTAATTTGGGCTTATTTTTGCATCTCTGTCACATGTTTATCTTAGAAGTTTGGGCCCAAATATTTGAGGCACTGTTAATTTTCTCATTATAAGAGGTGATATGGAGATGGGAGACAATGAACAAATTATCTTCAATTTTTTGACTTCCCTCCTTTTCTTCCTGTACATTTACTATCCTTTTTAGGAAATTTTTATAGTTTCTTTCTTGTATTTTTGTGATTTTCTTAGCATATCTTATCATATTTTCTAGAATGGTTAATCTGAAATAGCTCTCCTATAGTTTCTGCAAAAGTCACCTGATTTAAATTCATCTTTATTTTAACCCAAACCTACTAGATCCTGTAGTAGATTTCTATTGGAGATGAGGAAACCAATCACGTTCAGTGTTTTTTTTTTTTTTGTGCTCTCTCTGATGGTATTTTTGCCTTTTGATTGACACCAGTCATTCTCACACACTGTCTAGGCTTCTGTTTTTTTTTTTTTTTCTGTCGGTTTTGCATGGGTTCCTCTGCTCAGTCCAGCTACTCAGTGTTTATAAACCAGGCCTTTGCATTGTGACTGAACTGCATCAGACAGGCAGAGGGAGCAACATGGGATCACAGACCCATGTCCTCATGTTCCTGCTGATATGGGTCTCTGGTGAGAATTTTAAAGTATTATAATCTTTTCAGAATCACGCCTTTGTATATAAGAAATTTATAATATGTGTCAATGTGTAGTATTTCTTACATAATAATGTCCTGACAATATGACATTATAATGTCATTTAAATGACAAATTTCAACTATTATTATAATCTGTGTGTGTATATATGTATATTTACTCTCTACTCATCATTGCAGGTACATTTGGGGATATTTTGATGACCCAGTATTCATCATCCCTGGCTGTGTCAGAAGGAGAGAAAGTGACTATGAGCTGCAAGTCCAGTCAGAGTCTTTTATGGATTGGAAATCAAAGGAGCTGTTTAGTCTGGCACCATAGAAAACCAGGGCAGACTCCTAAACCACTGATCACCTGGGCATCCAATAGGGAACCTGGGGTCCCTGATCGTTTTATAGGCAGTGGATCTGGAACAGATTTTACTCTCACCATTAGCAGTATGCAGGCTGAAGATGTGGGTATTTATTACTGTCAGCAGCATTTAGACATTCCTCTCACAGTGCTTCAGCCTCCTACACAAACCTCCTTGAGAGCCTCACCAGCTGCCTGCACCACACACAGCCCTGGACTGCACACTTCCCACTTCTGACTGAGAGCTGGTGTGACTGAAAAACTGAAAGACAAAGCCCAGCAAAAAGTAATGTGTTTATTGTCTTTTATGTCTTTCGGTATGAAAAGTTTATACACCAAAATGTAGAAAAGAACTCAGTGTTATCATTTAATTCCTTCTATAGCAATTTAACACAAACTCTGTTGCTTGTATGTAAGAAATTCTATTTGTTGTTTACTATGGAATTAGTATTACATTTTGAGGTAAACAAAGAGTTTGTATTTCTTGGTAAACTATTAGCTTGTAAATTTAAGAATTTTCTTTACCTCATTTAACTTAAGTAATGGACCAATAAATCTATGACAGATGCTTTAAAATAGTTCTGTAAATCTGGAATCAATTATAAGACTCTTTGGACTGAGATGGTGCTGTTGGAAAATTTCATTTTTGTTTATTGTCCCCAGGTAAGGAAATTTTCTTACTTTTTTAGTTTCTAGGGAGTTTTCTTCCTTCTTACATAATTGTGTATGTATTTTTCCTGATTGTTTTCTTTTCACAAACTCTTTTAATTTTTATTCCTTGTATTAGTTAAGTTTATGTGATAAATGCATCTCTGTCTGTCTGTCTGTCTGTCTGTCTCTCAGTGAATATGTGCAATGCTGTGTTTTGGAGGTCTGAGGGCAACTTGGACTTGACTCTCCTTTTTGCCATGTGAGTTCTAGTTATAATCAGTTGACACCAGGCTACATGGCAGGTGTATTTGCATCCTGACCCATTTCACTGACACATAAAAGTTTATATTTATATGCATTCATTATATACAAGTTTCATAATGTGATATATGTTTTGATCATGTTTTGACCATATCCACTACATATCCTTAAATCTGTTTTCCTTTTCTGTTATCATTTTTCTTTCTAGTCGCTTTTCTAATTCTCTCTCTCTCTATCTCTCTCATTCTCTGTCCATCTCTCTTCTTTACCTGTCTTTCCATCTCAGATTCATATACGCATACATATATATGTACACATACATACACATACAAATGTTTGCACAAATAAATATTACACATATGTATGCATGTATACATAATCACAGATGCATGCACACACACACACATACACACACACACACATACACACACACACACATACACACACACACACACACACACACACACACACACACACTCAAATTGAAATTCAACATATCTAGGAGCCACAAAGGAGAGAACATAAATTTTTTGTTGTCTTTGTTTCTGAGACCACATATACCTCTAAAGTATTTTTATCTGTTTTCTGACCATGGAGACTGAGATACTAGATACTCTCCACACTGAATAGGACCCAGTGGGACAATTCTTCAGTTTTCAGAGTATCTTGTTGGCTCAGCGTTGGATTTTGGACTAATGTAATGGGGTGACTGCTTATTTACAATGGTATCTTCTCCCTGCTCATGTCTCTTATGATCTGAGGTCCTGAGGATATTTATAGATTTGGCATGAATGCTATTCAATGATAATAATTGCCTTTTTGATCAAGAGGAAGCCATATTCTTTCATTATTTTATAAAATCCAAAATTTTCTCTTTTTCCTAAGTATCACAATGTGAAGTACACTGTTTCTTGAAAAACTGTGGTATTGTTGAGGCTTCAAAGTGCTCATAAAATTCTCATATTCTTTACAGTGGAATATTTATAGAACACTTCTTTTTGTCTTAATGTATTTACAATTTCTTTATCCATTTTTCAGTTGAGAGACATCTGTTGGGGTTAGAGAAGGAAAATATGATTCAAATGTATAATCTAAATGTTTTATAAATAAGTAGGGTGAATATTGAATGGAGCAGTCATAAGATCTCTTATGATATGCTTGAACTCCTCTGTGATGGTTTTGCCAACTCCAACTGAGACAAGAGCATATCTTTGTCTAAGGATGAGCTTTATTGATCTGCTTTAAATGTTGTATCATTAAACAAAGACCCAGGATGTTCAAAGCATCTTCAAAGTCACTTGTATGTGACCTGAAAAGAAGCCTCTAATCCAGTTTTCAGGGATAGGGTCATCTGTTCTCCTGCTGTGGGTGCTGTTTTTTGGGTGTAAGTGTTCCACTCAGATTGAAAAGTATCATGAGACATGTGAGCTCAGCAACCTTACATCTCTGAGGTGGGACAATGTCCCAATGGAAGGGCATCCTGAGACACTGGAGTTCAGGAACCTAATAGCTCTGAGAGGAGGCCTCTTCAACAGAGGTATTGCAGCTCTCAGGGGAGGGTTTCCCAAGCTGAGCAGAGGAGCTCAGGAGCCTCAGCCCTGCTTCTTCTCTTTGCCTTGTTTCTTCTTCCCTTCATTGTTCATTTCTTCTGGGCTTCTTCTGAAGAAAGAGCCACATCAGCACAAAATCTCATGAATGATTTATTGAAGGGTCCAGGTTGTGAAGGGGTGAATCCAGTGATGGCTGCCCTCTGCTCCTGGGAGTGGGCAGCAAAGAATTGGAAAAATGGCAGAGCTTATATAGGACTTCTCAGGGGGTGGTGCTTTTCATGGCACCAGATTTTCAGATTGAGGTTTGGTGGAATTTTAAGTACTGAACTTGTGGAATCAGGGATTGATAGCTTTTCCTGTTCAGGGATTGGTGGGTTTTTCTGCTCAGGGATTGGTGACTTTTTTTACCCCCCCTTTCTGCACCTGGCCCATGAGTTAGGCTACTGTAGGTTTTAATGAGGTGCCATCTCTGTGGGGCTTCTAGTGGGGAGAAGCCTGGAGAGAAGGTATTGCCACTGTGGACAGCTCCTGCAGTGGTTTTTCACAAAGGCAATAGGTTGAGGCAAGAAAGAGGTCTTGCAACTGTGGAAGGCTCCTCATGACAGCAGTAGGCTGAAGCAAGTAAGGAGTACCCCAATGGAAAGCTCTTGAGGGGCAGCTCCTAGTGAGACAGTAAGGCAAGCATCATGGGCAGGTTGGGGGCTGAGATGCCTTGGTACTGCCATTTTGACATCATCTGCGGGGACAACTCACCGCTGGGCTCTGAAGGAAGTCCTAAAACAATATTTTTTAATACTGGTGTGTATGCTTGTTTCCCTGAACATTTTGTAATTAATTTCCTTACTAAATCGTGATTTCTATTAAAATTCTCAAAGAATTTGTTTCAGCTTTATTAACTTTTTGAATAAATAGGACTACTAAATTTGAAAAAAATTATTCATTTAAAATAAAGGGATCTTTTATGTTTAGGACTGTTGGCTATCTGACTTTCAAATGCAAATACTTTCAATACCACCATAATTGAATGTATATGATATTGGACTTCTAAACATTTGAGAAAAGGTCTCACTACATAATCACAGCTGAAATGCAATGCACTGTAGAGGCCAATGTGGACTTGAAACTATGGACTATGTGCTGTTTTCACCTGAGTTCAGAGATTTCATGCACATGCAATCATGCTCAGGTACTTTTTTTTTCAGATGATCTCACTGTATAAGTGAAGTAATTCCAGAAGTCTGAGTATGAACAACCACAATCCCTGGAACTTTAGTTACTACATGCCTTTCCACCTCAACTTGGCCTTTTCTAGCCTCTCAATAAGAGCTGGAGATCTCAGTAACATGATTCTTTTCCACACTAGACTAAATGTAGATGCACACTTCAATATTTTCCAATTTAAGAATCATAGCTCATTACACATGAAAATATGACCATTAGGTCTCAAGCCAGGGACAGATGGCTAACTGAGATGAACATGTCAAAACAGACCTTCGCTGCCAGATTTCCCTCTGCCACTGCCCTGAGCCTCTCTCTGTAATCAGGCCCTCCTGGCTGGCCTACCTCCCCATTACTCTGAGCCAGGAATGTCTCTAGTATCCCAGTGCTAGGCACAGCCTCCTCTACACTGACAGAAATAGAATTTACAATAAATAATCCCTGTTTTAGCACTATCCCCAGCAGTTGCCCAGAGTAGATTCCCTCTTCCCATGCTTCTGACAGTGTTGATGGGGATCATTATCTCCTGGGGAGGATGTCTGAAAAAGATGTATTCTCAGATTTCACACTAGCTGCTTAAGGATTTTTTAGTTTGTCACTCTCATCATAACCTGAAGAGCCATTTTTTTGATGGGTAAGTGAGTCTCTGACAATAAGTTCCCACAAAGGCAGTCTTTTAGAATATGAAAGATATTTTTCACTCTCTATTGGAACTCTGCTGGCCATGTATCTGTTGAGGCCTATTTTGTGACTAATTGTATGGTCAATTTTGGAGAAGTTATAGTGAGGTGCAGAGAAGAAGGTGTATTGTTTTGATTTAGGGTGAAGTGTTCTATAAATATCGGTTAAGTCCATTTGGTTCATAACTTCTGTTAGTTTCTCTATGTCTCTGTTTAATTTCTCTTTCCATGATTTGTCCGTTGATGAGAGTGGGGTGTTGAAGTCTCCTACTATTATTGTATGAGGTTCAATGTGTGATTTGAGCTTTAGTAAGGTATATTTTATGAATGAAGGTGCCCTTGTATTTGGAGTATAGATATTTAGAATTGAGAATTCATCTTGGATTTTTCCTTTGAGGAATATGAAGTGTCTTTCCTTATCTTTATTGATAATTTTTGGTTGAAAATCGATTTTATTCAAAATTAGAATGGCTACCTCAGCATGTTCTGGGGCCATTTGCTTGGAAAGTTGTTTTCCAACCTTTTATTCTGAGGTAGTTTCTGTCTTTGTCTCTAAGGTGTGTTTCCTGTATGCAGCAAAATTCTGGGTCCTCTTTACATATCCAGTCTGTTAGTCTATGTCTTTTTATTGGAGAATTGAGTCCATTAATGTTAAAAGATATTAAGGAATAGTGACTGTTGATTCCTGTTATTTTTTTGTTACAGTTGGAATTCTGTATTTCTGTCTTTCTTATTTTGGTCTTGTTGCAAAGAGATTACTTTCTTCCTGTTTCTAGAGTGTAGTTTCTGACCTTGTGCTGGAGTTTTCTTCCCACTATCCTTTGTAGGGCTTGGTTTGTAGAAAAATATTGTGTAATTTTGGTTTTGTCGTGGAATATCTTGGTTTCTCCATCTATGTTAATTCAGACTTTTGCAGGTATAGTATCCTGGGTTGGCATTTGTGTTCTCTTAAGGTCTGTATGACATTTGGCCAGGATCTTCTGGCTTTCATAGTCTCTGGTGAGAAGTCTGGTGTAGTTCTGATAGGTCTGCCTTTATTTGTTACTTGACCTGTTTCCCTTACTGCTTTGAGGGCAGGGACCTGTTTGACCGATTCAGTTCAGTTCAGTTCTGGGCACAGACCAGAACCACAGGTACTAGCATCTTACTGTTCCTATTTTCCTGTGTCCACAGGCACTATGAAGTTTCCTCTTGAACTAGGGATGTGGGCTGAGGTGGGCAGAAGTGGCAGGTCTTTCCTGTGGTCTCAGGATGGTCTGCACTTCCTGGTGTTCAGCTCTCTTCCCCATGGGATTTGGTTGGTGAAACATTTGTTTTTGTAATATAATAAATCTTCTGAAAATTATTTCAATTCATTTTAAGAATAGCATACATTTTGAATAAAAATGAAATATTTTCCTCTCTTCTTGCCCCTCCCTCTTTTCAATATTCTACTTATTCTTTCTTTGAGGGGAAATCCTGCTACTTAAGTTCCAGGTTACCATATCTGGATAGCTCGTCTGAGTTCTGAGCAAAGTGGAGGACTTGCCTTTTCCAAGCAGATCTATGACCTTGTCTTGGGAGCCTGAACCCCCACATCCTCAACCTAATAAGCATCACATAGACATCATATATATATATATATATATATATATATATATATATATATATGATGTAGAGAGACACACACTTGTCTCCCATTGCATAGAATTCCATCAATATACACATATGCTATCATTTATATGAAGTTAACAACGTAGTATCCTCTTCTCTAACATTTTTCCTTTGTCAATGAACCCAAAACTATTTCTTTACATGAAAGTGTAGTTAGTATTCTTGATGAGACAAAAATAGCAAGTTTTATTGAACGAAAATGAGAAATGACTCAGTTGGTGGAAGATACAATTTAAGAATGTTCATTTCATGTTAATCCTCCATATTTTCCAAGTAAAAAATCCTTAAATTCCAATAATGACCTCATTTCTCTTTATTGAATTTCTGACTTAATTTTGAATAAATATTACCTAATTATAAAATTCGTTAGTGTAGGAGTAGGCAGAAACTAGTGTAGGCTTTTTCCAATCTTTGAAAACCTACTATAATAAGGGTTCTTAAATGCTTTAAACTCTTTCTTAGGCTACCATGTAATGGAAAGGAAAGGTTAATAGAGCACAGTAGGATGTAAACCTGTTTAGTAGTAGTTCTTTGTAGTAAATCCTATCTATTTTGTCAGGATATCAGCAGTTCAGCTCACAGGAATTGGCAGTGGCAGCTCGATCCCAAAGAAATTGAGAGTCTGTTGTCTGCTGCTTAGAAGTAGTTTCTCTGAGGGCTTCCAATCTCCATTTGTTAAGATACAAGCAGTCCCACTCGATGCTGTCAGGATAGCAAACACTAATCAGCAGCAGTGACATGATCCAGCAGAAACATCCAGGACTCAGGTAAATAGCATGTGTCTGTAGGAGCAACCAGGACCATCAGAGATGCTGGAAGAAGTTTTCTGCCATACCTCTTTCAAAAAAGAGAAGATCAATGAAGACAAAGTTGAGAGACCAACCAAGCATTGCAAAGCTAGCTATGCAACCACCTGCTACTGTATGATGAGTCCTATATTTACTCCCTCCATAGATCATGTTTCCTCCTGTGGACCTTGTTTCAGGAAAAAAACCATATGGATCTGCTTAGCAAAATACCACATGAAGCTGTATCGATTTTCAACCAAAAGTCATCAAAAAAGGTAAGGAAGGACACTTCATATTCATTAAAGGAAAAATCCATGAAGATGAACTTTGAATCCTAAATATCTATGCTCCAAATGCAAGGGCAACTACATACATAAAAGAAACCTTGCTAAAAGCTCAAAGCACACATTGCACCTCACACAATAATAGTAGGGGATTTCAACACCCAAAAATCATTAATGGACTGATCATGGAAGCAGAAATTAAATCGAGACATAGAGAGAATAAGAGAAGTCATGAACCAAATGGACTTAACACATATTTATAGAACATTCTATCCTAAAACAAAAGGATATACCTTCTTCTCATCACCTCATGGTACTTTCTCCAAGAATGACAAGACTAGAGCTTGTCTTCAATAACAATAAGGAAAGAAGGCCCACATATACATGGAAGTTGAACAATGCTCTCCTCAATGATAACCTGGTCAAGGAGAAATAAAGAAATTAAAGACTTCTTAGAATTTAATGAAAATGAAGGTACAACATACCCAAACTTATGGGACACAAAGAAAGCTGTGCTAAGAGGAAAACTCATAGCTCTGAGTGCCTGCAGAAAGAAACAGGAGAGAGCATATATCACCAGCTTGACAGCACACCTAAAAGCTCTAGAACAAAAAGAAGCAAATACACCCAGGAGGAATAGGAGGCAGGAAATAATCAACACAGACCTGAAATCAACCAAGTAGAAACAAAAAGGAATATACAAAGAATAGGCAGAACCAAAAGCTGGTTCTTTGTGAAAATCAACAAGATAGATAAACCCTTAGCCAGACTAACCAGAGGACACAGAGAGTGCGTCCAAATTAACAAAATCAGAAATGAAAAGGGAGACATAACTACAGAATCAGAGGAATTTCAAAAAATCATCAGATCTTACTACAAAAGCCTACATTCAACAAAACTTGAAATTCTGTAGGAAATGGACAATTTCCTAAGCAGATCCCAGGTAAAGAAGTTAAATCAGGGACAGTAAATCAGTAGTCTTCCTCTACTCAAAGGGTAAACAGGCTGAGAAAGAAATTAGGGAATTGACACCATTCACAATAGGCCCAAATAATGTAACATAACTCTGTGTGACTCTAACCAAGCAAGTGAAACATGTGAATGACAAGAACTTCAAGTCTTTGAAGAAAGAAATTGAAGAAGATCTCAGAAGATGGAAAGACCTTTTATGCTCATGGATTGGCAGGATTAATATGGTAAAATTGGCCATTTTGCCAAAAGTAATCTACAGATTCAGTGCAACTCTACTCAAAATTCCAACTCAATTTGTCACAGAGTTAGAAATAGAAATTTGCAAATTCATGTGGAATAACAAAAAACCCAGGAAAACTAAAACTATCCTCACCAACAAAAGAACTTCTGGCAGAATCAGTATCCCTGACCTCAAGCTGTATTACATACAGAGCAGTAGTTATAAAAACTTTATGTACCGGTACAGAGAGAGGCAGGTAGATCAATGGATTAAAATTGAGGACCCAGAAATAAACTCAGACCCCAAGTCCCTTGATCTTTGAAAAAAGAGCTAAAACCATCCAGTAGAAAAAAATGATAGCATTTCCAACAAATCGTGCTGGTTCAACTAGAGGTTAACCTGTAGAAGAACTCAAATTGGTCCATTCTTATCACCTTGTGCAAAGCTTAAGTCCAAGAAGATCAAGGACCTCCACATAAAATCAGATACATTCAAACTAATAGAAGAAATAGTGGGGAAGATCCTCAAACACATGGGAAGTAAAAAAAATTTCCTATGGAGGGGGTGGTAGGGGGTGGATGTGAGGAACACCCTTATGAAGGGGAGGGCATAGGGGGCTTATAGCAGGAAACCAGGAAAGAGTGTAATGTTTGAAATGTAAATAAAGAAATATATCCAATAAAAAAAAGAAATCTTCCATCCAATTGTGTCAAGGACCTCCACATAAAACTGGATCCATTGAAACCAACAGAAGCAAAATAAAAGAAGAGCCTTGAACACATGGGCACTGGGAAAATTTCCTGAACAAAACACTAATGCCTCATGCGCTAAGATAAAGAATTTACAAATGAGACCACATAAAACTCCAAAACTTTTGTAAGGCAAAGGACACTATCATTAGGACAAAAGGGTAACCAACAGATTGGCAGAAGATCTTAACAATCCTACATCTGATAGAAGGCTAATACCCAACATATATGAAGAATTCAAGAACATAGACTCCAGAGAGCCAAATAACTCTGTTAAAAATGAGGTACAGAGCTAAACAAAGAATCTCATCTGAGGAATATTGAATGTCTGAGAAGTACCTAAAAATGTGCATCATTCTTAGTCATTAGGGACATGCAAATCAGAACACTCCTGAGATTCCACCTCACACCATTCAGAATGTCTAAGACCAAAACCAATAAAGCCCACTAAGCAAGCCATCAGAGAGATGCCAATAAGCAGCACTCCTCCATGGCTTCTGGTCAGATCAACCTCTGGGTTCCTGCTCTGTTTCAGTTCCTGCTCTGACTTCCCTCAGCATTGTATTGTTATCTGGTAGTGTAGGAAGAATATTCTCTTCCTTCTTTGCTCAGGATATTTCATCATTGCAATAATAATCCTAACTAAAAAACATCCCTTACCCTCCTCTTTCTCTCTCTTCCATGTTTTACCCTAAGTTTTCTTCCCTCTCCTAGTTTCCCTTATACACACTACAATTGTGTTTAAAATAACTTGCTTAAAATCTAAGATTTATAAATGAAATGTAATAGTGTTGTTTCTAAGTCATTTGTCCATCCCCTGCTTCTTCCTCATGGGATAAATATCACTCTGAACCCTCCTTGTTTACTCTCAAATGTGGAAATCTTGAAATCTCATACCACACTAAAGAAGTATGATTTTGTGTGGATAGTCTCTACCTTCCAGGCTTTGATCTCATAATTATGAATAAATTTAATATTTGTAAGTGGGAAATCCAAGACTCCATGTAAATAATATGCTAATTAATGCTATATATGTATTCCTTAAAAAGAAACTGACCAACTGGTTTTGAAGCCCATGGATACAGTAGGACATGATAGTATTATATAGCACATACAATTGTTCATGTTTTGTGTATATCTTCTTACAGTTATAGTATACCATGATGGTTTATACATTTTTTATGAACTACTTTTCTGTTGGTATGATAAATACCATGAGCAAAGCAATTTATTAAGAAAGGATTCGTTTGGACTTTCAGATGGTTAGAATCCTGGAAAGCAGAAAGAAGGCAGCAAGTGGAAGAATTAGTAGCTAGAGCAGAATTTCAGGGCTCACATTTCAAACTGAATGAATGCATGCATGCCTGTATGTATTTATGTATGTATGTATGCATGTATATGCTTAACTGGAATCATAAATGCTTGAGAATCATCATGTGAATGCTTGGAATGAATCAAACCTGAGTCTTTTATAAGAGAAGCATGTGGTTTTAAACACTAAGCTGAGTCATCAACTTTCTTTTTAAAATATTTTTCCTTTTTTCATTTTCTCCATTCCTTCTTTCCTTTCCAAATTTCTCTTACCTCCTCAATTCAAGATTCCTTTGCCTGTTCTTTATCCTCTTCTTTCTTTCCTTTTCACTCTCCTTCCCCTTTCTCTTCTTTCTTTCCTTTCCTTTATTCTACTTCCCTTGTTTATTTTAATGTTGTAGCACAGGATTTATTGTTTACTCAGGACTGAATCAAAGTTAGTTGTACTATTACTTCTGTAAAACTCACTTACTGATTTTTAATGGAAACCTACCATGAGAACATCTAAACACTTGTGGTTTGGAAGCTGTAAGCTGCTCCTTTAGATTTCATGTTGATTTTCTTCCCAATAATTACTTCCTGTCTTTGATAGTACTTTTGTCTGTTGATTTGATGTGGATACTTTCAAACGCCTGTTTCCAGGAAGTTTACTTCCTTATTTGATGACTACTTTGCATAGGTCCCCAGAGGCCAGCCTAGCTGCCCATGATTTATGAACCAGGCCTTTGCAGTGATATCTGAATTGCATAAGACCAGCATGGGCATCAAGATGGAGTCAATCACTCAGGTCTTCATATTTCTGCTGCTCTGGTTGTCTGGTGAGACATTTAAAAGTATTAAAAGTATTATAATATCTTAAAAATAATTGATTTGTAGAGCAGTGGCTATTTCCTATAGGAAGCTAATAGTATGCAGAAAATGTCATTAGAAAAGACATTTTAGATTTCAAGGTTTGTATCAGGAAATCTTTGTGTGTATGAGTGTATAATCACTATCTATTTCTGATTACAGGTGTTTATGGGAACACTGTGATGACCCAGTCTCCCACATCTATGTTCACATCAGTAGGAGACAGGGTTACCATAAGCTGCAAGGCCAGTCAGAATGTGGGTATTAATGTAGCCTGGTACCAACAGGAAACAGGGCAGTCTCCTAAACGGCTTATCAACTGGGCATCCAACCGGGACACTGGGGTCCCTGATCGCTTCACAGGCAGTGGATCTGGGACAGATTTCACTCTCACCATCAGCAACATGCAGGCTGAAGACCCAGCTATTTATTACTGTCTGCAGCATAAGTCCTATCCTCCCACAGTGTTTCAGCCTCATACACAAACCTCCTCTGACATTCTAACCACCTGCCTGTATCACTCATCCCTCGACGTACACACTTCCTCTTCTGCCTACAACTGCTATGCCTAACTGATACAAAATTTAGGAGAACATTAATAAGCACATCCTCTGAATTGGAAGGAATAGGAATCTGCTTCCTATTCCTAGGTCAAGTCTGCCTCCATTGTCTTCTCATCTAATTTCCATATGTGGAGAATGTGATACCCCATTCTATACTATACTTCACTGTACTATTCTCATGGTGAGTATGATTTTTTATTAGGAGAATTGAGTTTGTTTTTCTGTCTATAATATTTAATAGTTTTTGATATTTGTTGCCGTAAACATTTTGTATTACAATAAAAACAATATGTTAACTAATCTCAAACATACATTAATTAAAAATTAGTTGAAACCTTATTTTGTTCTGGTTATTTGTTATTGAGACAAGGTATTATGGCCTGCCTAACAGCAAATAGATTTTAATCTCACAACACTCCACCTACCTCTTTCTCAGCACTGAGATCAATAGTATGGACCACCACAACCAGCCTTGAGCATTGTTTTGAAACACAGAGATAGAACAGGGCCAAAGTACTTCAGGTTATACACAGTTGTTTGAGAACTCCAAATATTTTTCATCAATCTGCTTGCAAATAGGTCCTTCATAGCTTGCTATCTGTGACTAGGTCTATATTATGAAAAGAGATGTGTCAGGTAAGTCTGAGGAAAATCACTGACTTGCATGCATTGTGCTAAGTGTGTTGTTTCTTCACTGTGACAAGGCATCTTAGGAAAAATGAGAGAGGACAATTAATTTGATCTAACAGTTTTTGGCTTCACTGCTGTTAAAGTTGAGGTTGAGAATCATGGAGGAAATGGAATGCAAGAGAGTGATGTTCATCCCATCTTAGCAGGAAACCAGAAAAGGAGAAGGGGCAAATAATAAGCCATGTTTTTTCTTTTCTTCCTCTCTCTCTCTCTCTCTCTCTTTTCTTTCTTTCTTTCTTTCTTTCTTTCTTTCTTTCTTTCTTTCTTTCTTTCTTTCTTTCCTCTTTCTTCCTTTTTGTTTCTCTCTCTTTCTCTCTCTCTCCCACTCTTCCTCTTTCCCTCCCTCCCTTTCTCCCTCCCTCCCTTGCTTTCTTTTTTCTTTTTAAAACTTGGATATTATTTTAATTTACATTTCAAATGTTATCCCCTTTCCCGGTTTCCTGTCCATAAGTACCCTATCCCATCCCTATCCCCCTTCCTTTATAATGGTGTTCTCCCTCCACAAAACCCCATTCCTGCCTTGCCCTCCATGACATTCTCCTCCACTGGGAGGTCCAGCCTTGGTAGGACCAAGGGATTTTCCTCCCATTGGTGCCCAGCAAGGCCATCCTCTGCAATATATGCAGTTGGAGCCATGGGTCAGTCCATGTGTATTTTGGGGGTAGAGGTTTAGTCCCTGGGAGCTCTGGTTGGTTGGTATTGTTCTTATGGTATTGCAAATACCTTCAGCTTTTTCAATCCATTCTCTCACTACTTCATTGGGGCTCCATTCTCAGTTCAATGGTTTGATGCAAGCTTTGCTTCTGTATTTGTTAGTCTGGCTGAGCTTCTTAGGAAACAGCCATATCAGGCTCTCGTGACCATACACTTCTTGGATTCATCAATACTGTGTAATTTTGGTGGCTGTATATATATGGGCTGGTTCCCCAGCAGGAATAGGCCTTGAATGGCCATTCCTTCAGTCTCTGTGTCAAACTTTGTCTCCATATCTCCTCCTATGAATATTTGTGTTCTCTTTTTAAGAAGGACTGAAGAATCCACACTTTGGTTATCCTTCTACTTGAGCCTCATGTGGTCTCTGGATTGTATCTTGGGTAACTGAAGTTTGGGGGTAATATCCACTTAGCAGTGAGTGCATACTATGTGTGTTTTCTTGTGATTGGGTTACTTCACTCAGGATGTTATTTTCTAGTTCTATCCGTTTGCCTATGAAATTCAAGAAGTCATTGTTTTTGATAGATGAGTAGTACTCCATTGAATATATGTACCAAATTTTCTTTATCCATTCCTCTGTTGAAGGGCATCTGGGTTCTTTCCAGCTTCTGGCTATTATAAATAAGACTGCTAGGAATATAGTGGAGCATGTTTCTTTATCCATTCCTCTGTTGAAGGGCATCTGGGTTCTTTCCAGCTTCTGGCTATTATAAATAAGACTGCTAGGAATATAGTGGAGCATGTTTCTTTGTTGTATGCTTTGGGTATATGCCCAGGAGAGGTACAGCTGTGTCCTCAGGTGGTGCAATGTTCAATTTTCAGAGGAACCACCAAATTGGTTTCCAGAGTGCTTGCACCAGCTTGCAATTCCACTAAGAATGAAGGAGTGTTCCTCTTTCTCCATATCTTCACCAGCATTTTTTGTCACCTGAGTTTTTGATCTTAGCCGTTCTGACTGGTGTGAGGTGGAATCTCAGGGTTGTTTTGATTTGGATTCCCTGATGACAAAGGATGTTGAGCATTTCTTTAGGTACTTCTCAGCAGTTTGAAATTCCTCAGCTGATAATTCTTTGTTTAGTTTTGTACCCCATTTTTAAAATAAGACTATTTTGCTCTTTGGCATCTAAGTACTGGAGTTCTTTGTATATTTTGGATATTAGCCCTCTATAGTATGTAGGATTGGTAAAGATCTATTTTCAACCTATTGGTTGCTGTTTTGTCCTAATAACACTGTCCTTTGCTTTACAGAAGCTTAGCAGTTTTATGAGGTCCCATTTGTTGATTCTTGATCATTGAACCTAAACCACTGGTATTTTGTTCAGGAAATTTTCCCCAGTGCCTATGTGTTTGAGGCTCTTCCACACTTTTTCTTCTATTAGTTTGAGTGTATCTTGTTTTGTGTAGAGGTTCTTGATTCATTTAGGTTTAAGTTTGTACAGGTTGGTAATAATGGATCAATTTGCATTCTTCCACATGCTGACCTCCGGTTGGACTAGCACCATTTGTTGAAAATGCAATCTTTTGGAAGTCCCAAACCCGCGGATCCCGGCCCGCCGCAGCTCTCTGCTCCCAGACCCGGTGAAAGAGAGACCCAACCGCCTGGTCAGGTGGGCACTCCTGAGGCTGCAGAGCGGAAGAGACCACCAACACTGCTCACCCGTGCCCACATCCCTGGCCCAAGAGGAAACTGTATAAGGCCTCTGGGCTCCCGTGGGGGAGGGCCCAGGAGCGGCAGGACCCCTGCCAGAGACACCGCCAGACCCTGAAGGAAACAGACCGGATAAACAGTTCTCTGCACCCAAATCCCGTGGGAGGGAGAGCTAAACCTTCAGAGAGGCACACAAGCCTGGGAAACCAGAAGAGACTGCTCCCTGCACACACATCTCGGATGCCAGAGGAAAAAGCCAAAGACCATCTGGAACCCTGGTGCACTGAAGCTCCCGGAAGGGGCGGCACAGGTCTTCCTGGTTGCTGCCGCTGCAGAGAGCCCCTGGGCAGCACCCCACGAGCGAACCTGAGCCTCGGGACTACAGGTAAGACCAAATTTTCTGCTGCAAGAAAGCTGCCTGGTGAGCTTGGGACACAGGGAAGCAGAACTTCTCTAGGACCAGGCACGTTCTGTGTTTACCGGAAGTCCCACACCCGCGGATCCCGGCCCGCAGCAGCTCTCTGCTCCCAGACCCGGTGAGAGAGAGACCCAACCGCCTGGTCAGGTGGGCACTCCTGAGGCTGCAGAGCGGAAGAGACCACCAACACTGCTCACCCCTGCCCACATCCCTGGCCCAAGAGGAAACTGTATAAGGCCTCTGGGCTCCCGTGGGGGAGGGCCCAGGAGCGGCAGGACCCCTGCCAGAGACACCGCCGGACCCTGAAGGAAACAGACCGGATAAACAGTTCTCTGCACCCAAATCCCGTGGGAGGGAGAGCTAAACCTTCAGAGAGGCACACAAGCCTGGGAAACCAGAAGAGACTGCTCCCTGCACACACATCTCGGACGCCAGAGGAAAAAGCCAAAGACCATCTGGAACCCTGGTGCACTGAAGCTCCCGGAAGGGGCGGCACAGGTCTTCCTGGTTGCTGCCGCTGCAGAGAGCCCCTGGGCAGCACCCCACGAGCAAACCTGAGCCTCGGGACCACAGGTAAGACCAAATTTTCTGCTGCAAGAAAGCTGCCTGGTGAACTCAAGACACAGGCCCACAGGAACAGCTGAAGACCTGTAGAGAGGAAAAACTACACGCCCGAAAGCAGAACACTCTGTCCCCATAACTGACTGAAAGAGAGGAAAACAGGTCTACAGCACTCCTGACACACAGGCTTATAGGACAGTCTAGCCACTGTCAGAAATAGCAGAATAAAGTAACACTAGAGATAATCTGATGGCGAGAGGCAAGCACAGGAACCCAAGCAACAGAAACCAAGACTACATGCCATCATCGGAGCCCAATTCTCCCACCAAAACAAACATGGAATATCCAAACACACCAGAAAAGCAAGATCTAGTTTCAAAATCATATTTGATCATGATGCTGGAGGACTTCAAGAAAGACATGAACACACTTAGGGAAGCACAGGAAAACATTAATAAACAAGTAAAAGCCTACAGAGAGGAATCGCAAAAATCCCTGAAAGAATTCCAGGAAAACACAATCAAACAGTTGAAGGAATTAAAAATGGAAATAGAAGCAATCAAGAAAGAACACATGGAAACAACCCTGGATATAGAAAACCAAAAGAAGAGACAAGGAGCTGTAGATACAAGCTTCACCAACAGAATACAAGAGATGGAAGAGAGAATCTCAGGAGCAGAAGATTCCATAGAAATCATTGACTCAACTTTCAAAGATAATGTAAAGCGGAAAAAGCTACTGGTCTAAAAAATACAGGAAATCCAGGACTCCATGAGAAGATCAAACCTAAGGATAAAAGGTATAGAAGAGAGTGAAGACTCCCAGCTCAAAGGACCAGTAAATATCTTCAACAAAATCATAGAAGAAAACTTCCCTAACCTAAAAAAAGAGATACCCATAGACATACAAGAAGCCTACAGAACTCCAAATAGATTGGACCAGAAAAGAAACACCTCCTGTCACATAATTGTCAAAACACCAAACGCACAAAATAAAGAAAGAATATTAAAAGCAGTAAGGGAAAAAGGTCAAGTAACATATAAAGGGAGACCTATCAGAATCACACCAGACTTCTCGCCAGAAACTATGAAGGCCAGAAGATCCTGGACTGATGTTATACAGACCCTAAGAGAACACATATGCCAGCCCAGGTTACTGTATCCAGCAAAACTCTCAATTAACATTGATGGAGAAACCAAGATATTCCATGATAAAACCAAATTTACACAATATCTTTCTACAAATCCAGCACTACAAAGGATAATAAATGGTAAAGCCCAACATAAGGAGGCAAGCTATACCCTAGAAGAAGCAAGAAAGTAATCGTCTTGGCAACAAAACAAAGAGAATGAAAGCACACAAACATAACCTCACATCCAAATATGAATATAAAGGGAAGCAATAATCACTATTCCTTAATATCTCTCAATATCAATGGCCTCAACTCCCCAATAAAAAGACATAGATTAACAAACTGGATACGCAACGAGGACCCTGCTTTCTGCTGCCTACAGGAAACACACCTCAGAGACAAAGACAGACACTACCTCAGAGTGAAAGGCTGGAAAACAACTTTCCAAGCAAATGGTCAGAAGAAGCAAGCTGGAGTAGCCATTCTAGTATCAAATAAAATCAATTTCCAACTAAAAGTCATCAAAAAAGATAAGGAAGGACACTTCATATTCATCAAAGGAAAAATCAACCAAGATGAACTCTCAATCCTAAATATCTATGCCCCAAATACAAGGGCACCTACATACGTAAAAGAAACCTTACTAAAGCTCAAAACACACATTGCACCTCACACAATAATAGTGGGAGATTTCAACACCCCACTCTCATCAATGGACAGATCATGGAAACAGAAATTAAACAGTGATGTAGACAGACTAAGAGAAGTCATGAGCCAAATGGACTTAACGGATATTTATAGAACATTCCATCCTAAAGCCAAAGGATATACCTTCTTCTCAGCTCCTCATGGTACTTTCTCCAAAATTGACCATATAATTGGTCAAAAAACGGGCCTCAACAGGTACAGAAAGATAGAAATAATCCCATGCGTGCTATCGGACCACCACGGCCTAAAAGTGGTCTTCAATAACAATAAGGGAAGAATGCCCACATATACGTGGAAATTGAACAATGCTCTACTCAATGATAACCTGGTCAAGGAAGAAATAAAGAAAGAAATTAAAAACTTTTTAGAATTTAATGAAAATGAAGGTACAACATACCCAAACTTATGGGACACAATGAAAGCTGTGCTAAGAGGAAAACTCATAGCGCTGAGTGCCTGCAGAAAGAAACAGGAAAGAGCATATGTCAGCAGCTTGACAGCACACCTAAAAGCTCTAGAACAAAAAGAAGCAAATACACCCAGGAGGAGTAGAAGGCAGGAAATAATCAAACTCAGAGCTGAAATCAACCAAGTAGAAACAAAAAGGACCGTAGAAAGAATCAACAGAACCAAAAGTTGGTTCTTTGAGAAAATCAACAAGATAGATAAACCCTTAGCCAGACTAACGAGAGGACACAGAGAGTGCGTCCAAATTAACAAAATCAGAAATGAAAAGGGAGACATAACTACAGATTCAGAGGAAATTCAAAAAATCATCAGATCTTACTATAAAAACCTATATTCAACAAAACTTGAAAATCTTCAGGAAATGGACAATTTCCTAGACAGATACCAGGTATCGAAGTTAAATCAGGAACAGATAAACCAGTTAAACAACCCTATAACTCCTAAGGAAATAGAAGCAGTCATTAAAGGTCTCCCAACCAAAAAGAGCCCAGGTCCAGACGGGTTTAGTGCAGAGTTCTATCAAACCTTCATAGAAGACCTTATACCAATATTATCCAAACTATTCCACAAAATTGAAACAGATGGAGCACTACCGAATTCCTTCTACGAAGCCACAATTACTCTTATACCTAAACCACACAAAGACACAACAAAGAAAGAGAACTTCAGACTAATTTCCCTTATGAATATCGACGCAAAAATACTCAATAAAATTCTGGCAAACCGAATTCAAGAGCACATCAAAACAATCATCCACCATGATCAAGTAGGCTTCATCCCAGGCATGCATGGATGGTTTAATATATGGAAAACCATCAACGTGATCCATTATATAAACAAACTGAAAGAACAGAACCACATGATCATTTCATTAGATGCTGAGAAAGCATTTGACAAAATTCAACACCCCTTCATGATAAAAGTCCTGGAAAGAATAGGAATTCAAGGCCCATACCTAAACATAGTAAAAGCCATATACAGCAAACCAGTTGCTAACATTAAACTAAATGGAGAGAAACTTGAAGCAATCCCACTAAAATCAGGGACTAGACAAGGCTGCCCACTCTCTCCCTACTTATTCAATATAGTTCTTGAAGTTCTAGCCAGAGCAATCAGACAACAAAAGGAGATCAAGGGGATACAGATCGGAAAAGAAGAGGTCAAAATATCACTATTTGCAGATGACATGATAGTATATTTAAGTGATCCCAAAAGTTCCACCAGAGAACTACTAAAGCTGATAAACAACTTCAGCAAAGTGGCTGGGTATAAAATTAACTCAAATAAATCAGTTGCCTTCCTCTATACAAAAGAGAAACAAGCCGAGAAAGAAATTAGGGAAACGACACCCTTCATAATAGACCCAAATAATATAAAGTACCTCGGTGTGACTTTAACCAAGCAAGTAAAAGATCTGTACAATAAGAACTTCAAGACACTGAGGAAAGAAATTGAAGAAGACCTCAGAAGATGGAAAGATCTCCCATGCTCATGGATTGGCAGAATTAATATAGTAAAAATGGCCATTTTACCAAAAGCAATCTACAGATTCAATGCAATCCCCATCAAAATACCAATCCAATTCTTCAAAGAGTTAGACAGAACAATTTGCACATTCATCTGGAATAACAAAAAACCCAGGATAGCTAAAGCTATCCTCAACAATAAAAGGACTTCAGGGGGAATCACTATCCCTGAACTCAAGCAGTATTACAGAGCAATAGTGATAAAAACTGCATGGTATTGGTACAGAGACAGACAGATAGACCAATGGAATAGAATTGAAGACCCAGAAATGAACCCACACACCTATGGTCACTTGATTTTTGACAAAGGAGCCAAAACCATCCAATGGAAAAAAGATAGCATTTTCAGCAAATGGTGCTGGTTCAACTGGAGAGCAACATGTAGAAGAATGCAGATCGATCCATGCTTATCACCCTGTACAAAGCTTAAGTCCAAGTGGATCAAGGACCTCCACATCAAACCAGACACACTCAAACTAATAGAAGAAAAACTAGGGAAACATCTGGAACACATGGGCACTGGAAAAAATTTCCTGAACAAAACACCAATGGCTTATGCTCTAAGATCAAGAATCGACAAATGGGATCTCATAAAACTGCAAAGCTTCAGTAAGGCAAAGGACACTGTGGTTAGGACAATACGGCAACCAACAGATTGGGAAAAGATCTTTACCAATCCTACAACAGATAGAGGCCTTATATCCAAAATATACAAAGAACTCAAGAAGTTAGACCGCAGGGAAACAAATAACCCTATTAAAAATGGGGTTCAGAGCTAAACAAAGAATTCACAGCTGAGGAATGCCGAATGGCTGAGAAACACCTAAAGAAATGTTCAACATCTTTAGTCATAAGGGAAATGCAAATCAAAACAACCCTGAGATTTCACCTCACACCAGTGCGATTGGCTAAGATCAAAAACTCAGGTGACAGCAGATGCTGGCGAGGATGTGGAGAAAGAGGAACACTCCTCCATTGTTGGTGGGGTTGCAGACTGGTAAAACCATTCTGGAAATCAGTCTGGAGGTTCCTCAGAAAATTGGACATTGAACTGCCTGAGGATCCAGCTATACCTCTCTTGGGCATATACCCAAAAGATGCCTCAACATATAAAAGAGACACGTGCTCCACTATGTTCATCGCAGCCTTATTTATAATAGCCAGAAAATGGAAAGAACCCAGATGCCCTTCAACAGAGGAATGGATACAGAAAATGTGGTACATCTACACAATGGAATATTAGTCAGCTATCAAAAACAACGAGTTTATGAAATTCGTAGGCAAATGGTTGGAACTGGAAAATATCATCCTGAGTGAGCTAACCCAATCACAGAAAGACATACATGGTATGCACTCATTGATAAGTGGCTATTAGTCCAAATGCTTGAATTACCCTAGATCCCTAGAACAAACGAAACTCAAGACGGATGATCAAAATGTGAATGCTTCACTCCTTCTTTAAATAAGGAAAAAGAATACCCTTGGCAGGGAAGGGAGAGGCAAAGATTAAAACAGAGACTGAAGGAACACCCATTCAGAGCCTGCCCCACATGTGGCCCATACATATACAGCCACCCAATTAGACAAGATGGATGAAGCAAAGAAGTGCAGACCGACAGGAGCCGGATGTAGATCGCTCCTGAGAGACACAGCCAGAATACAGCAAATACAGAGGCGAATGCCAGCAGCAAACCACTGAACTGAGAATAGGTCCCCTATTGAAGGAATCAGAGAAAGAACTGGAAGAGCTTGAAGGGGCTCGAGACCCCAAAAGTACAACAATGCCAAGCAACCAGAGCTTCCAGGGACTAAGCCACTACCTAAAGACTATACATGGACTGACCCTGGACTCTGACCCCATAGGTAGCAATGAATATCCTAGTAAGAGCACCAGTGGAAGGGGAAGCCCTGGGTCCTGCTAAGACTGAACCCCCAGTGAACTAGTCTATGGGGGGAGGGGGGCAATGGGGGGAGGGTTGGGAGGGGAACACCCATAAGGAAGGGGAGGGGGGAGGGGGATGTTTGCCCGGAAACCGGGAAAGGGAATAACACTCGAAATGTATATAAGAAATACTCAAGTTAATAAAAAAAAATGAAAAAAATAAATTGTAATAAACATGCTTATGTTACATCAAAAAAAAAAGAAAAACAAAAACAAATACAATAAAAAGCAAAGAAACAGAAAAATCTAAAAAAAAAAAAAAAAGAAAATGCAATCTTTTTTCCATTAGATGGTTTTAGTTCCTTTGTCAAAGATCAGTTGACCATAGGTGTGTAGGTTCATTTCTGAGTCTTCAATTCTGTTCCCCTGATCTACCTGCCTGTCTCTGTACCAATACCATATTGTTTTTTATCACTATTGCTCTGTAATACTGCTTGAAGTCTGGGATGGTGTTTTCCCCAGAAGTTCTTTTATTGTTGAGAATATTTTTTGCTATCCTGGGTTTTTTATTATTCCAAATGTATTTGCAAATTGTTCTTTGTATCTCTACAAAGAATTGAGTAGGAATTTTGATGGGGATTGCGTTGAATCTGTAGTTTGCTTTTGGTAAAACGACCATTTTTACTATATTAATCCTGCTAATCCATGAACATGGGAGATCTTTCCATTTTCTGAGATGTTCAATTCCTGTTCTTTTGTTCATTTCCTTCACCTGTTTGGTTGTGTTTTCCTGCAAATCTTTCAGGGATTTTTGTGTTTCCTCTTTAAGGGCTTCTACTTGTTTACTTGTGTTGTCCTGCATTTCCTTAAGTGAGTTATTTATGTCCTTCTTAAAGTTCTCTTTCATTATCATAAACTGTGATTTTAAATCTAAATCTTGCTTCCTGTGTATTTGGATATCCAGTATTTTCTTTGGTGGGAGAACTGGGCTCTGATGATGCCAAATACCTGTGCTTGCCTCTCGCCATTTTGTTGTCTCTGGTGTTTTCTTGTCTTGCTGTTTCTGAGAGTGGCTTGACCCTCCTGTAGGCCTCTGTGTCAGCACTCCTGTAGAACCGTTTTCCTCATTTCTTTCAGCCTTTTCTGAGAACTGGTGCTCTGCTCTCAGTTGTGTAGGTGTTCGTTGTGACTCTCTTTCAGCTCTAGCCATGGGCAGGAATCAGGAGTGTCCTGTCCCTTATTATTCCTAGATCCTTGTGCCCAGGGGATATAGTTGGCACGAGGTGATGCCCCATTGCATCTGGAATGTGGGTAGAGGGTAGTCTCCTCTGATTTCTCAAGAGTGTCTACACTTCTGAGGGTCTACCTCTTTCCCCCATGGAATTTGGGTGCAGGGAGCTCTTTGGCCTGTTTAGTTCAGTCATAGCTGCAGACCAGAACTGCAGGTAGTGGCAGCTGAGTGTTCCTGTGTCCAGAAGTACTGTGCAGTTTCCTCTTGGACCAGGGATATGGGCAGAAGTGTGCAGAAATGTTAGTCTGTCATATGATCTCAGGATGTCTGCACTTCTGGGTGTTCAGCTCTCTTCCCCCATTAGCTTCACTTTCATTAAATTGTAAGAAGTTTTTAATTTCCTATTTTATTTTTTCCTTGACCAAGTTATCATTGAGTAGAGTGTTGTCCAACCTACATGATATATGTTTATGTTCTGTCGTTATTGTTGTTATTGAAGAGCATCCTTAGGCCATAGTGATCTGAAAAGATGCATGGGATTATTTCTATCTCCTTCTATATGTTGAGGCCTGTTTTGTGACAAATTATTTGGTCACTTTTGGAGAAGGTACCATGAGATCCTGAGAAGAAGGTATATCCTTTTGTTTGGAGATGAAATGTTCTATAAATATGTTAAGTTCATTTGGTTAGTTTCTCTCTGTCTCTGTTTAATTTCTGTTTTCATGATCTGTCCATTGATGAGAGTGGGGTATTGAAATCTCCCTCTATTTTTGTGTGAGGTGCAATGTGTAATTTGAGATTTAGTAAGATTTCTTTTATGAATGTACGTTCCTTTGCATTTGGGGCATAGATATTTAGGATTGAGAGTTCATCTTGGTGGATTTTTCTTTTGATGAATATGAAGTGTCCTTCCTTACCTTTTTGATGACTTTTGTTTGAAAGTCAATTTTATTCATTATTAGAATGGTTTCTCTGGTGAGAAGTCTAGTATAATTGTGATAGGTATGCCTTTGTATGTTACTTGACCTTTTTCCCTTACTACTTTTAAAATTCTTTCTTTGTTTTGTGCATTTGTTTCTTTGGACCATTTGCTTGGAATGTTGGTTTCCAGCTTTTTACTCTGAGGTAGTGTCTGTCTTTTTCTCTGAGGTGTTTTTCTTGTTTGCAGCAAAATGCTGGGCCCTCTTTACATATCCAATCTTTTAGTCTATGTCTTTTTATTGGGGAATTGATTCCATTGATGTTGAGAGATATAAAGGAATAGTGATTGTTGCTTCCAGTTACTTTCGTATTGACAGGTAGAATTATGTTTGTGTGTCTCTCTTCTGTCATTTTCGTTGCAAGGAGCTTACTTTCTTGCTTTTTTAGGTTGTAGTTCCCCTCCTTGTGTTGGGGTTTTCCATCTATTATCCTTCATAGGGCTGGATTCATAAAATGATTGTGTGTAAAATTGGTTTTGTCATGGAATATTTTGGTTTCTCCATCTATGTTCATTGAGAGTTTTGCTGGATATAGTAGCCTGTGCTGACACTTGTGTTCTCTTATGGTTTGTATGATATCTGCTCAGAATCTTTTGGCTTTCATAGTCTCTGTTGAGGGGACTGGTATAATTCTGATAGGTCTGCCTTTATATGCTACTTGACCTTTTCCCCTTTCTTTTAATATTCTTTCTTTTGTGCATTTGGTGTTTTTGACTCTTAGGTGACAGGAGGAATTTTTTCTGGTCCAATCTATTTGGAGTTCTGTAGGCTTCTTTTATGTTTATGGGCATCTCTTTCTTTAGGTTAGAGAAGTTTTTTTTGGTATAATTTTGTTGAAGATATTTACTGGCCCTTTAAGTTGGAAGCCTTTATCCTTAGGTTTGTTCTTCTCATTGAGTTCTGGATTTCCTGGATGTTTTGGGTTAGGAGCCTTTTGTTTTACATTATCTTTGATGGCTGTGTCAATGTTTTCTATGTTATCTTCTGCCCCTTGAGATTCTCTCTTCTATCTCTTATACTATGTTGGTGATGCTTGCATCTATGTCTCCTTATCTCTTCCCTAGGTTTTCTATCTCCAGGGTTGTCTCCCTGTGTGATTTCTTTATTTATTCCATCAGCATTTTTCAATCCTGTATGGTTTTGTTCAATTCCTTTACCTGTTTGGTTGTGCTTTCCTGTAATTCTTTATGTAAAGGATTTTTATCTTTCCTTTTTAAGGGCTTCTACTTGTTTACTTGTGTTGTCTTTTATTTCTTTAAGGGATTTATTTATGTCACTCATAAATTCATCTATTACCATCATGAGATATCATTTTAAAACCAAGTCTTGCTTTATGCTGTGTTTCAATATCCAATATTTGCTTTTGTGGGAGAACTGGGCTCTGATGATGCCAAGTAGTCTTAGTTTCTGTTGCTTACTTTCCTGCACTTGACTTTTGTCATCAGGTTGTCTCTGGTGTTAGCTTGTCTTTCTGTCTCTGACAGTGGCTTGACCCTCCTCTAGGCCTGTGTGTCAGTACTCCTATAGTTTCTTTCACCCAGATCTTGGAACAAGGAGCTACCTGGGTTTGTATGACTTTAAACCTCCAGACAGCTCACTTGGAGCACAAGAGTTCATCTTACCTCTGCTCTCAGATGACTTGGTGCTCCTGAAGACTGGCTCTCTGCTCTCAGTACAGGCAGAAACCTGAAGTATCCTGCCCCTGACTGCTTCTATATCCCTGTGCCTGTGATGGTGGGTTCCTTTTGGGTCAGGAATGTGGGCAGAGTTAGGTTTCTCCTCTGAGCTCTGAGGATTGTCTGCACTTCTGAGAGTCCAGCTCTTTTCCCCAAGGGATTTGAGTGCAGAAAGCTGTGGGACTAGTTGAGTTCAGTTCTGGTGCAGGCAGACACGAGAAGGTTCCTGCTGCTGATTGCTCCTATATTTCTATATCCAGAGGTCACTAGTTAGGTTCCTCTTGGGCCAGAAATGTGAGCAGTATTGCCTGTCTCTCCTGAGCTCTCAGGATTGTCTACACTTCTGAGAGTCCAGCTCCCTCCAAATTCTTCAAATAGACGATCTTTAAATTTCAACAATGACCTCATTTTTCTGTATTGAATTTCTGACGTTACTCTTGAATAACTATTACTTAATTATAAAATGCATTAGTGTCTCAGTTCTTTTTAAAATAACAAAAGTACTTAGAGTAATCTTGATGAGTTGTGTCATATAAAAGTACATGCATTAGACAGCAATGTATACTTCAAGTTGCCACTGAATAAGTAGAGAGTGAAACAGAAGCACATTCACCTGCCTAAATCTCATGGTCTCCATGTACTTGGGATGTGGACAGAACACACAGGTTGCAGTATAGCCTCAGTTGTCATTTACCTACCAACTTTGCTCCTTATCCTCTGTTCTTGCTAAAAGAGTCAATTGTACTGACATATACTCATAATACATCATGTTGTGTTTCATAACAGCAATTTCTTTCAAGATTTTGATATATAAAACACATTTATACCCTACACACAATGCATTTTTATGTTATCTTGGCACAATTTAGAATCATCTGAGTGTGGGAAATGTTAACTGACGAAATATCTCAGGCTGGAGACATGGCTCAGTGGTTAAGAGAGGTCTTGAGGTCAATTTCCAGCAAACTTATAGTGGCTCACGGCCATCTCTAATGGGATTCAATACCCTTTTTGTTGTTTCTGATGACATTAATAATGTACTCATATAAATTAAAAATTAAAACTTATTAAAAAAAGAAATGTCTCAATATAACGAGACTCTGGGCAGACCTATAGAGAATTTTCTTAATTCCCTTTTTATGGGGGAGGATCCAGCCCATTGTTGGTAGGGACAGGCTTTGGTATTGGACCTGAGTTCTACAACAAAGCACACTGAGCAAGCCATCAGAGGGAAGCCAATAAGCAGCATTCCTCCATGGCTTCTGGTCAGCTCCCACCTTTGGGTTCTTGCTCTGTTTCAGCTCCTGCTCTGACTTCCCTCAGCGATGTTATCTGTTAGTATAAGAAGAATATGTTCTTCGTTGGTCATGATATTTCATCATTGCAATAGTAGTCCTAACTAAGATACATCTTTCTCTCTGTTCCATGGTTTTCCCCTAAATTTTCTTCCCTTTCCTAGTTTCCCTTATACACACTACAATTGTGTTTATATTTATATGATTATGCTTAAAATCTAAGATTTATAAATGAGATGGTATATGTAATAGTTTTGTTTCTAAGTCATTTGTCCATCCCATGCTTCTTCCTCATGGGTCACATATCACTCTGAACTCTCCTTGTCTACTCTCAAATGTGGCAATCCAGAAATCTCATACCATACTAAAGAAGTATGCTTTTGTGATGATAGTCTCTACCTCAAAGGCTTTTATGTCATAATTATGAGTAAATTTAATATTTATTAGTGGGAAATCCAAAGTTCCATGTAAACATTATGCTAATAAATACTGTATGTATTCCTTAAAAACAAACTGACCAATTGGTTTTGAAGCCCATGGATACAGTAGCACATGATAGTATTACATAAAACATATACCTGTTCATGTTTTGTGTATATCATCTTACAAGTATAATATACCATCATGGATTATACCTTTTTATTAACTACTTTTCTATTGGTGTGATATACAACATGAGCGAGCAAAGCTATTTATTAAGAGAGGATACATTTGGACTTTCAGAGGGTTAAAATCCTGGAAAGCAGAAAGAAGGCAGCTGGTGGAAGACTTGGTAGCTAGAGCAGAAGCTCAGGGCTCACATCTCAATCTGAAGTAATGCATGCACACATGTATTTATGTATGTATCTATGTATGCATGCATGTTTGTATACATGTGTGCAATGTGTGTGCAGTCTTTTATAAGAGAAGCAAGTACTTTTAAACACTAAGTGGAGTCTCCAGCCCTAAACCTTTCCTTTTAAAATATTTATGACACATAGTAAATGTGTTTCTTCAGTGATACTTGTGAGAGTACCATTGCTGCTGTCTTCTTATGCTCAAGGAAAGCTAGTTCTGGAGTTTATCCTGTTAGGTTGGCAAGGCTGGCTGGTGACCAGCAGCAACCGATCGAACGGCAGCTAAAGTGATTAACAGTTCAGAACCATAGACTTCACGTGGCAGATTTTAACCTTGAGACAAGGCAGCCTGAAAAGAAAGCACTGATGTTGAAGATGAGTGGATATTTTTCTGTGAAGTACAAGGCGATGAATAAGTACGACAAAAACACCAGGCTGCTGTGTAACAATGTGGACCTGTGTGACAGTCTAGAGAAGAACTGCCTGGGATGCTTCTACCCAGGTCCCAAGTGCAACTCCAACAAGTATGGGCCAGAGCGCCAGTGCAACTTGTGCTGGGTCAATGATGCCATCATCATAGAGTCTGGTGAGGTCATCAGCACCCTGCCATTTTTTGTTCCTGATTAGGAGATATACCTATATTCTCATTCTCTCTCTCTCTCTCTCTCTCTCTCTCTCTCTCTCTCTCTCTCACTCTCTCTCTCTCTCTCTCTCTCTCTCTCTCTCTCTCTCTGTATGTGTGATGCGTGAGTGCATGTGTGCTTGTTTGTTTTGAGATTTTGAGAAAGGGTCTATTCTGTAGCTCAGGCTGGCATTTAACTTATGACAATTGTCCTGCCTTAGCTTCACAAGTTGTATTAATTTCGGTATATTGCATCATGCTTGGCTTCTGTTTCTTACACATACACACACAAACATACATGTATTCATAAATGTATGTATGACTATATATAAATTAATTATATATATTTTTTGTCAAACTTCTTTCTCCTGGACAAGTGTTAGTGTTTAGGCAAAATATTCTCTCAAGCTACAGATGGATGTAGAATGGACGGTAATTGTGTAGACCCTCTCAGGTTCCTCAGCTTGTGACCAAAGACTGCAAGAGTGGATGCTCATTTCTCATTAGCAGAACTCTCTGTCTTGAGGTCACCACTCCTTTCACAGGGTGTCTGGTTGAGACCACCATAATTTTAAGATTTGCACAACTCTGCATCTGAAAGCTGTTACCAAATGTATGTCTTTCTTAGAATGTTATATATTCCTAAGTAAACCAAACTTGTACATTTGTAATGTACACCTTTAGTCTTATTTTTTTATTGTTTATATTTTGATGTTAAACTTAAATTTAGTGATGATAATATTTTTACTACTAAGCATTTATATTTTACTAAATTATATATATTAGTTGACTGAATTGAGAAGCTAAGACTAAAAGCTAGTGATTAACACATTTCCTTACAAGATCTGTATTTCACGACTTAAAAAAAAGCTAGCCTTAAATGATATTCTGTGGCTTGCATGATGGCTAGTTGGATGTATGGTTGAACAGCTGTCTAAAAGCATAATGTGGTTGTCTTTGTGATGATATAATGTAGCAGGTGTCTGGAAACTCTCTCTCTCTCTCTCTCTCTCTCTCTCTCTCTTTGTGTGTGTGTGTGTGTGTGTGTGTGAAAGAGAGTTCTTGTACATCAGTGCACATGCCTGCAGAGGCCAGAAATGTTGGCTTCTTTGCAGCTTGTGTTACTGGCTTTATGAACCACTTGAACCAAACCCAGGTCCTTTGCAAGAGCAGTAAGTGCTTTAAATGTCTGAACCATCTCTCTAACACCAAACTTATTAATTTTCCCCATCTTAAGTTAGAGTTTCTCTTATGTTCATTATCCGGAAGGTTCTCAAATCCTCAGCCAATAACTTAAGCTGGTTACTGTGACTCAATTTACATTTGAAAGAAATTCCCAGATGATGCTGATGTCACAGGTCTGGGTGCCATGTTTAAAAAGCACTTCTCTAAGTTACATTAGATGTGTAATGAAGGGAAGTGTTTAAACACTGGGACTTAGTAACTTAGTACTATTTTTTTTTGTTTGAAATTCTTTTTTTTATTAACTTGAGTATTTTTTTTTTATTGACTTGAGTATTTTTTATATACATTTCGAGTGTTATTCCCTTTCCCGGTTTCCGGGCAAACATCCCCCTCCCCCCTCCCCTTCCTTATGGGTGTTCCCCTCCCAACCCTCCCCCCATTGCCGCCCTCCCCCCACCAGTCTAGTTCACTGGGGGTTCAGTCTTAGCAGGACCCAGGGCTTCCCCTTCCACTGGTGCTCTTACTAGGATATTCATTAATACCTATGGGGTCAGAGTCCAGGGTCAGTCCATGTATAGTCTTTAGGTAGTGGCTTAGTCCCTGGAAGCTCTGGTTGCTTGGCATTGTTGTACATATGGGGTCTCGAGCCCCTTCAAGCTCTTCCAGTTCTTTCTCTGATTCCTTCAATGGGGGTCCTATTCTCAGTTCAGTGGTTTGCTGCTGGCATTCGCCTCTGTATTTGCTGTATTCTGGCTGTGTCTCTCAGGAGCGATCTACATCCGGCTCCTGTCGGTCTGCACTTCTTTGCTTCATCCATCTTGTCTAATTGGGTGGCTGTATATGTATGGGCCACATGTGGGGCAGGCTCTGAATGGGTGTTCCTTCAGTCTCTGTTTTAATCTTTGCCTCTTTCTTCCCTGCCAAGGGTATTCTTGTTCCCCTTTTAAAGAAGGAATGAAGCATTCACATTTTGATCATCCGTCTTGAGTTTAATTTGTTCTAGGCATCTAGGGTAATTCAAGCATTTGGGCTAATAGCCACTTATCAATGAGTGCATACCATGTATGTCTTTCTGTGATTGGGTTAGCTCACTCAGGATGATATTTTCCAGTTCCAACCATTTGCCTACGAATTTCATAAAGTCGTTGTTTTTGATAGCTGAGTAATATTCCATTATGTAGATGTACCACATTTTCTGTATCCATTCCTCTGTTGAAGGGCATCTGGGTTCTTTCCAGCTTCTGGCTATTATAAATAAGGCTGCGATGAACATAGTGGAGCATGTGTCTTTTTTATATGTTGGGGCATCTTTTGGGTATATGCCCAAGAGAGGTATAGCTGGATCCTCAGGCAGTTCAATGTCCAATTTTCTGAGCAACCTCCAGACTGATTTCCAGAATGGTTGTACCAGTCTGCAATCCCACCAACAATGGAGGAGTGTTCCTCTTTCTCCACATCCTCGCCAGCATCTGCTGTCACCTGAGGTTTTGATCTTAGCCATTCTCACTGGTGTGAGGTGAAATCTCAGGGTTGTTTTGATTTGCATTTCCCTTATGACTAAAGATGTTGAACATTTCTTTAGGTGTTTCTCAGCCATTCGGCATTCCTCAGCTGTGAATTCTTTGTTTAGCTCTGAACCCCATTTTTTAATAGGGTTATTTGTCTCCCTGCGGTCTAACTTCTTGAGTTCTTTGTATATTTTGGATATAAGGCCTCTATCTGTTGTAGGATTGGTAAAGATCTTTTCCCAATCTGTTGGTGGCCGATTTGTCCTAACCACAGTGTCCTTTGCCTTACAGAAGCTTTGCAGTTTTATGAGATCCCATTTGTTGATTCTTGATCTTAGAGCATAAGCCATTGGTGTTTTGTTCAGGAAATTTTTTCCAGTGCCCATGTGTTCCAGATGCTTCCCTAGTTTTTCTTCTATTAGTTTGAGTGTGTCTGGTTTGATGTGGAGGTCGTTGATCCACTTGGACTTAAGCTTTGTACAGGGTGATAAGCATGGATCGATCTGCATTCTTCTACATGTTGACCTCCAGTTGAACCAGCACCATTTGCTGAAAATGCTATCTTTTTTCCATTGGATGGTTTTGGCTCCTTTGTCAATAATCAAGTGACCATAAGTGTGTGGGTTCATTTCTGGGTCTTCAATTCTATTCCATTGGTCTATCTGTCTGTCTCTGTACCAATACCATGCAGTTTTTATCACTATTGCTCTGTAATACTGCTTGAGTTCAGGGATAGTGATTCCCCCTGAAGTCCTTTTATTGTTGAGGATAGCTTTAGCTATCCTGGGTTTTTTGTTATTCCAGATGAATTTGCAAATTGTTCTGTCTAACTCTTTGAAGAATTGGATTGGTATTTTGATGGGGATTGCATTGAATCTGTAGATCGCTTTTGGTAAAATGGCCATTTTTACTATATTAATCCTGCCAATCCATGAGCATGGGAGATCTTTCCATCTTCTGAGATCTTCTTCAATTTCTTTCATCAGTGTCTTGAAGTTCTTATTGTACAGATCTTTTACTTGCTTGGTTAAAGTCACACCGAGGTACTTTATATTATTTGGGTCTAATATGAAGGGTGTCGTTTCCCTAATTTCTTTCTCGGCTTGTTTCTCTTTTGTGTAGAGGAAGGCAACTGATTTATTTGAGTTAATTTTATACCCAGCCACTTTGCTGAAGTTGTTTATCAGCTTTAGCAGTTCTCTGGTGGAACTTTTGGGATCACTTAAATATACTATCATATCATCTGCAAATAGTGATATTTTGACTTCTTCTTTTCCGCTCTGTATCCCCTTGACCTCCATTTGTTGTCTGATTGCTCTGGCTAGAACTTCAAGAACTATATTGAATAGGTAGGGAGAGGGTGGGCAGCCTTGTCTAGTCCCTGATTTTAGTGGGATTGCTTTAAGTTTCTCTCCATTTAGTTTAATGTTAGCAACTGGTTTGCTGTATATGGCTTTTACTATGTTTAGGTATGGGCCTTGAATTCCTATTCTTTCCAGGACTTTTATCAGGAAGGGGTGTTGGATTTTGTCAAATGCTTTCTCAGCATCTAATGAAATGATCATGTGGTTTTGTTCTTTCAGTTTGTTTATATAATGGATCACATTGATGGTTTTCCGTATATTAAACCATCCATGCATGCCTGGGATGAAGCTTACTTGATCATGGTGGATGATTGTTTTGATGTGCTCTTGAATTCGGTTTGCCAGAATTTTATTGAGTATTTTTGCGTCGATATTCATAAGGGAAATTGGTCTGAAGTTCTCTTTCTTTGTTGGGTCTTTGTGTGGTTTAGGTATAAGAGTAATTGTGGCTTCATAGAAGGAATTCGGTAATGCTCCATCTGTTTCAATTTTGTGGAATAGTTTGGATAATATTGGTATGAGGTCTTCTATGAAGGTCTGATAGAATTCTGCACTAAACCTGTCTGGACCTGGGCTCTTTTTGGTTGGGAGAACTTTAATGACTGCTTCTATTTCCTTACGAGTTATGGGGTTGTTTAACTGGTTTATCTGTTCCTGATTTAACTTCGGTACCTGATATCTGTCTAGGAAATTGTCCATTTCCTGCAGATTTTCAAGTTTTG
This sequence comes from Rattus norvegicus, assembly GCF_021556685.1. Classification (NCBI taxonomy): domain Eukaryota; kingdom Metazoa; phylum Chordata; class Mammalia; order Rodentia; family Muridae; genus Rattus; species Rattus norvegicus. The sequence continues at coordinate 103,424,430 of NC_141537.1, read as the reverse complement.
TTGAATATAGGCTTTTATAGTAAGATCTGATGATTTTTTGAATTTCCTCTGAATCTGTAGTTATGTCTCCCTTTTCATTTCTGATTTTGTTAATTTGGACACACTCTCTCTGTCCTCTCGTTAGTCTGGCTAAGGGTTTATCTATCTTGTTGATTTTCTCAAAGAAACAACTTTTGGTTCTGTTGATTCTTTCTATGGTCCTTTTTGTTTCTACTTGGTTGATTTCAGCTCTGAGTTTGATTATTTCCTGCCTTCTACTTCTCCTGGGTGTATTTGCTTCTTTTTGTTCTAGAGCTTTTAGGTTGCTGACATATGCTCTTTCCTGTTTCTTTCAGCAGGCACTCAGCGCTATGAATTTTCCTCTTTGCACAGCTTTCATTGTGTCCCATAAGTTTGGGTATGTTGTACCTTCATTTTCATTAAATTCTAAAAAGTTTTTAATTTCTTTCTTTATTTCTTCCTTGACCAAGTTATCATTGAGTAGAGCATTGTTCAATTTCCAAGTATATGTGGACATTCTTCCTTGATTGTTATTGAAGACCAGTTTTAGGCCGTGGTGGTCCGATAGCACGCATGGAATTATGTCTATCTTTCTGTACTTGTTGAGGCCCGTTTTTTGACCAATTATATGGTCAATTTTGGAGAAAGTACCATGAGGAGCTGAGAAGAAGGTATATCCTTTTGCTTTAGGATAGAATGTTCTATAAATATCCGTTAAGTCCATTTGGCTCATGACTTCTCTTAGTCTGTCTACGTCTCTGTTTAATTTATGTTTCCATGATCTGTCCATTGATGAGAGTGGGGTGTTGAAATCTCCTACTATTATTGTGTGAGGTGCCATGAGTGTTTTGAGCTTTAGTAAGATTTCTTTTACGTATGTAGGTGCACTTGTATTTGGGGCATAGATATTTAGGATTGAGAGTTCATCTTGGTGGATTTTTCCTTTGATGAATATGAAGTGTCCTTCCTTATTTTTTGGATGACTTTTAGTTGAAAATTGATTTTATCTGATATTAGAATGGCTACTCCAGCTTGATTCTTCCGACCATTTGCTTGGAAAGTTGTTTTCCAGCCTTTCACTCTGAGGTAGTGTCTGTCTTTGTCTCTGAGGTGTGTTTCCTGTAGGCAGCAGAATGCAGGGTCCTCGTTGCGCATCCAGTTTGTTAATCTATGTCTCTTTATTGGGGAGTTGAGGCCATTGATGTTTAGAGATATTAAGGAATAGTGATTATTGCTTCCTGTATATTCATATTTGGATGTGAGGTTATGTTTGTGTGCTTTCATTCTCTTTGTTTTGTTGCCAAGATGATTAGTTTCTTGCTTCTTCTAGGGTATAGCTTGCCTACTTATGTTGAGCTTTACCATTTATTATCCTTTGTAGTGCTGGATTTGTAGAAAGATATTGTGTAAATTTGGTTTTGTCATGGAATATCTTGGTTTCTCCATCTATGTTAATTGAGAGTTTTGCAGGATACAGTAACCTGGGCTGGCATTTGTGTCCTCTTAGGGTCTGTATGACATCTGTCCAGGATCTTCTGGCCTTCATAGTTTCTGGCGAGAAGTCTGGTGTGATTCTGATAGGTCTGCCTTTATATGTTACTTGACCTTTTTCCCTTACTGCTTTTAATATTCTTTCTTTATTTTGTGTGTTTGGTGTTTTGACAATTATGTGACAGGAGGTGTTTCTTTTCTGGTCCAATCTATTTGGAGATCTGTAGGCTTCTTTTATGCCTATGGGTATCTCTTTTTTTTTTAGGTTAGGGAAGTTTTCTTCTATGATTTTGTTGAAGATATTTACTGGTCCTTTGAGCTGGAAGTCTTCACTCTCTTCTATACCTCTTATCCTTAGGTTTGATCTTCTCATTGAGTCCTGGATTTCCTGTATGTTTTGGACCAGTAGCTTTTTCTGCTTTACATTATCTTTGACAGTTGAGTCAATGATTTCTATGGAATCTT